>NW_027110726.1:81692-86142 GCF_000696795.3 Halyomorpha halys | reverse complement strand
ATATATATATATTTGTGCTTTATTATATCAAAAATAAACTGCTACAGTTAATTAACCAGATTTGAAACAACGTCTTAGCACCGAATAGATAAAATTTAAAAATCTTAAGCTTGAGTTAATTTTTGAATCGGAAGGTTGGAGAAATTCTTTAATTAATTAAAACACGGAGAGCTCAAGTTAATACTAATTGGTTTATACCATATTTAGTATTTTATACTGTTCTGCACTAACCACTTCAATTCTAATTCTGGAAAATAGTTAAAATTTATTTAGTTGCCGGAAAAAACATAGGTAAGTTAGCATAACCAAAACACATTTTATTTTACATTTATACGGTTGTGATAAACTTAGAAAAAAAGTATTTTGTGCCATAAAGGCTCTATTGCTAAGCAGGAAATTATTTTTAAAATAATAATAATAAAAATATTCAAGTATTAAGCTTAGTATAAAAGAAATATCAAACATGACTTGAAAATAGTTATATTCATACCTGATAACATTACATTCCTCATAAAACACAGATTTGGATGCTCTATCACAAAAACTCGGCTTACTTAATTATGAGAAAAATGATTTTTTTTTTTCAAATTTGTTTTATATATTTCACCTGCAGTGCATATACTTCGCTAATTCTTGCAAAGATTTTTCAATAACAGAAGGATTTAAAACATATATCTTGGTTTACCAGAAGTATACACAGAATTCATTAAGTAATATTGTTTTCAGAAGCAAAAATCACAAACACGGTTGTTAATATATGAACATTTCTTTTGCATATGATCTTAACCCGAACATATATTTTGTATACTTGTTTTATTAAATATTTTCTAACGCGTGTTAAAATTTTCAAATCAATTTGTTTATTTATAATTTGTAGTTAAAAATATGAGTTCATAGAATGTCATACGTTTTTCTATATTTTTAATAGCTACATCGCATATTATTCTAAATAAATTCTAACTACAATTATGTACTTTTACTAACCACCCCAAATCACTCCCTAACCACTCCTAATCACTAATATTTGTAAAATAATCGAAATTACTTATTCCCTCTTTATTTTTAGAAGTGATGTTAACCAAATTTTTCAATCATGGTGTTTTGTTTGCCGCTTTTATCTCCTATTTGCAGCTAAAAAATAAATACATCGAATTTCTGTCTAAATACAATTTGGCTCCGACTGAGATGGAATTTCGTTAGACCGATAAGGGGCTTTGTTCATTTCAATGAGTGAAGAACTAAAAACAAAACAACTGTAGTGAAGCAATGCGGGATTCAATCACTAATTAAAATTTATTTGTTTCCTCTCAAATCGATGACCGAAATCCACAATTGCATTTCACAGTTTAGAGAGGATTGTTATGTTTTCAGAGGTAAATATATAATTTACTGCTCCTTTTCCACCGGTAAATTGTTTGGGTAAATATATAATTTACTGCTCCTTTTTCGCCGCTGGGAGTTGAATATTATAAACTTTTTTTTTTTATTGAGTACACTATTGATTCTATTAGCAGTTCCTGCTACAACTGGGTGTTTCTTATAAACCAAGAAGTTATATTTCTTTCTCTGCGATTCTTAGGATCTTTTTTTGTATTGTTTATTTGTTGTTGTTTACCAGCGTAAAACTCTTTGGTCATCAACGCCTTTACCATGCTATTATGATGAAACTACAAATACCACACATGCACACATGCAAACACGCACACTCCCCCCCCCCCCAACTCACACACACACGTAATTCAAACAAATGTAAAAGAGAAACGTGATTAATACAAACGTAAATATTAATAATACATAAAATAAAAATAATTAAAAAAAACAGAAGAAGGCGATGTAGTTCTAAAAATTTAAACACTAATGTAACTTTAGCTTCCTCTTCTGTGAGAGCTTCTGATAAATATAGGGTCAATCGTATTCTGTTTATTGTTGGCAAATAGTGAGTACATTCTTCAAAAATATATTTAATCGTGAGAATGGACTGACAAATTTGGCACGTTAGAGGTGGCAGTTTTCTGATCAGGTGAGAGTGCATGAGAAGAGTATGACCTATTCTTAAGCGGATTAGAGCAACTTTCTGCCTGCGGGTTTTACGGTAGGATGTCGACCATAGCTTTACTATTCTTTTGATTCCTTTTAATTTACTCGGAGAACGTTCATTCCACTTGGCCTGCCCTCTTTCCAATATATGTAGTTAAAGCCGTCTACTGAGTTCTAATGGGGTAAGAACAGCGGTGGATTGAATCGCGAGTAACGAAAGGTGAGGCAGTTGAGCTATCGGATTTGGAACCCTCAGTGTATATTAAAAAATGTTCCGGAATATTTTCTAGAAGATGCGACAACCGTTCTTTTTATTTGACTGATGTGGTCTTATTTGTATACATGAGGGACAAATATTGGCATTGCTACAGATTGTTGTCTGTAAACAGTAAATATTTGACGCCTCGTGGTAAATTAAGCCCTAGATCATTTATGACAAGTGAGAATAAAGTGAGGCTAAGGACACAACCCTGAGGGACACCATTGAGCTGTTTATGATTTTGCGATAGAGCGCAGCCAACTCAAACGAATGTTTGTATTGTTTTCCTTTTCGTAAAGGATACTGCTCTATAGTACTCTATGTATACCCGTACATCAGCAGTGGCCACAGCAATGTTTTATAAATATTTCTTTCTGGTTTTAATTTAGATTTCTATTTAAGACAGGGTATAGGATTGCTAATCTTGCGTAGATTTTGGTTAATTTATTGTTCATATAGTGATTCCAGCTAAGGCGACGATTGAGATGAATTCTAAAATATCTTACTGTGTCACTAGCAGGATTCCATTGCAATTTTTTACCGCTGAGGATTTGTTCCAGTGGGTCTGGTTGGCCTCTCAGAGTAAAAACATTTGAAGAACATTTTTCAATGAATCATTATGTTAAGGAACTCATTCGACAGAATTTAATGATGTTTAATTTCTTATATCATTACTATTTCGCTAATATGCACTGTTTAGTGTTATGGAAGCTGATTTCTTTTTAATTATTTGCTGTAGTATGTTCTATGACATGGATTTTATGCAAGTGACTCCTGTACTACTTGGTAGCTGATCAGAAAGAAACACTAGGCCCAGTTAGTAGACAAGTACCCACCACTAGCACTAGTTGAAAAGTGAACCAGTATTCCAAAATTCACATATAGTAGAAAAATAAATGCAGTAATTATCATTTCTCCAAATTCAAATTTATTTCGTTTTGTATGTTCCTAAAGGCTTCGATACCGAACATAATAATCCATAATAATTTATAGACATGTTTTAGAATTTCTTAAAATGTCATTTTAAGTCCTCCAAGACTAGAACTTAAACATAAATAGATTTTTTTTTAATTGATGCTACACATATATTTGTCTAAAAACGTCTATGGTTTGGAAAACTCCGTCGTCTGTTGACCATCTGTACCAGTGAAGATGCAAGTAAAACGCCGCCGGTATCTTATTTCGATCTATGTAGGTAGTTTAAGAACTTCACAATCGAAAATATTACATAGAAATATAATGGTTTACATGATTTTTATTTTGCTTTCTAACTACAGAAGATGATACTGCTTGAGCCTACCTAAGCTGGCTTAATATCTTAAACTGTTAGTGAAAATGTTTTTAAGGATCGTGTAAGTTGATACCTAGAAGGTATCAAATCCTCCTAAGAAATTCACTGACATATGAATAAGAGTTTTTTTTGTTGGCAGATCCGAATTTATAAAACGGATCGTCCGATATGGTTAAGGATGGAGTAAAGTTAGGGATTAGTGTAATAACGGAGTAGTTTCAATTTTATTGGTACTTATAACCTTTGATGGTTGTAGCTTGTATTATTTTTATTAAAAATCAGGCATGTTTCCTGATTTCCCTATTACTTGACAACGACCATCCAGATATCCAAGGGATACGGGAGAGGAAGGCGTGCAAGAGAGGCACAGACCTGCGCTGAAGGGTACAACTCCAGTCAGTAGCGAGCTAGGCACAGCCGGCTGACCTACCTACACGCTTCCACTCGATTGACAGTACGTACACACAACACTTATATACATATCTATATATACAATTTATTTAATAATATTCAAGCTTATATATAATTAGACACAAAGATCAAGTCCACTGATCGGCACATGATGTATTACAAATTATAATATAATAAACTTTTACCTATAAAATATTTTTTTTAAAAAGATATATATTGATGGTTTATAATTATTTTCAATATTAATAATTATTTCCTTTTTTCTCTATATAATATATTAATATTTTTGTATTGTAGCTTTAATAAATTTATCGTCAAAAATGTATATATTACACTTACGAATAAATTAATAAATGCTCTGTTTATTTTTATTTATTTATTTATTTAATACCAGATTGGCCTGGTGGGGGGAGGGCCATACATGATTGATATAATCGTTAATTTTTTTTTTA
>NW_027110726.1:77749-81642 GCF_000696795.3 Halyomorpha halys | reverse complement strand
TTGATTATTATAAATACACTGGGAAAATGTATTTCATGACAGTTCTGGGATTCATTGTTAATTGGAAGCTACAAGGTTCTTAGAAATAATAGATACTATTTTAATTATTTTCTACTACTTATTATAATTGTCATTCTTTGAAATATATAAATATTTTACACACACCCACACTATATATGTATATATTATTTGCTTTGATACATTCAGTTTTATTTGTATAGCTACGGCTCCATTCATGGTACTGCCTGAAAAATTACATGGTTAATGGAAGAACAGATAATAATATGAAATATATATATTTTTTCAAATCCACTAAAATGTAAATAACATAATAATAAAACCTATAACAGAGAAATTTCATTAGCATTGTTTAATTAAGTCTTAAATCAAGGTCAACTGATTAAAAACGGCGTTTTTTTAACCAGTTTATGATTCAATTTAGTTAATAATTTCTTAAATTAAAAATTTTTTTTATAAAAATTATAATCGACAATTTTTTTCTACGAAAAAAAGTTTTAAAAAACACAATTGAAATATTTATGTAAATTAAAAAAAAATAAATACATTTATTACTTCTAATAAATGTATTAAATTTATAATTATTTAGATATTTTATGCGATATATTACTTTTTATTTCATTACTTCATACGTTTGAGTTACCACAACTACCTAAGCCAATAGATTTTACATATATATTGTAGGTTTTTTTCTGCAATAATTACAGAAATAATTAAATGATTCTGATTCTAACAGACCATAAAACTTTCTTCAGAGCTTTATTTAATTTTGTTTCCTTTAACTTTTCGTTTTTACTATTTTTCAGTTGTCCTCTTTGAATATTTACTGTTTCATAATTTATTCCATAACTGCTAATTAAACAATGCCATTTGAATCGAATTCAGTACATTTGAATAAAAAAACCTATAATCAAGCAATGAAGACAGAAATATTTTATATGAATTATATAATCTTTTAGTGGCCCAAATTATTATTATTTTTAATAATTTAAGAATCATTTTACCTTTATACATATTACTATGTGAGTATTAAACTTGAACGAAATGATGTTATTAAATAATAAATATAAAATATGATGAAAATATTTTATCATATCGATTTATATTGCACGACAATCAGATTGACGATTTCATTAGAAATGTGTTTATCTTGACAGTCGTTGCCTATAATTGGTGTATGTATTTTACAATAAAAATCTTATACTTTCTTATAGGAAAAAATGTTAATTTTGACATGATCTATGTTATCTACACAACGTTTATATAATTTTGACATGATCTAAACGTATATATAATTTATTACTAAGCTACACAACACTAAATTGAGGGAACTACACCCGGTAAATATAATTCAAGTTATATCATTGCGGCGTGTAAGATGGGCGTGTAAGGTTGTAGGGCTTAGTAACGAGCCCTAATGTAATAAATGTTAATAAACACTGAACCTACGGGTAACCGGCCGAAGGGTAGGCCGAAACGTAGATGGGAGGATTGTGTGAAAACTGATTTAGTAGAATTTGGTTTGGAAAGGCATCACTAGAAGTGTTTACGGAAGAACCGTAAACCATATTCAAGGTCAGCTCGAACTACGCAGGCAGGCATGGAACGGAGTCAAGATGAGAGGACCTTAAAACAGATGAGCTAACCTTCAAGCGACAAAGAAGATCTCAATATATCACCAGTCACCAAGTAAATTGTCATGCTATCCACTATTTCATGTAATCAACTATCAAAATTAATAACTAACAAACTAATATTGTTTACAAATTGTAAACACTTTGGTTAAACCCATAACTATAGAGGCATATCATTAATAAACTTGTCTCATTTTGTTCAAACCACTGAATACAGTCCACTCAAGTAGAATCCAGAACCAGTATTTTCTATAAAAATTCAACACTGCAGATTTTGATTCATCTCAGACTGCGGTGATAGAACAAGAAGTATGTATGTAGAGAACGATAACTGGTATCGGCATCGAACTTTCGGGTTCCTTAAGCCTTTATTATTATTATTGTATATTTTATTACTAATTATTTGAAATAAATTTGGAAAATACTGACAAATTTCTTTTTTTGTCGGGAATGAAATTATAATTTAGATTAGTCATAAATATATTCTCTATACATAAAATTAAGACTAAAATTATTTTAAAAGTACAAAAACTGAGAATTTGAATTTAATCTAATTCCTAGGATTATATATTTAAAAAAACGGGAAATGTATATAGTCTGGTACAACACAGGGTAAGTAATTAATATAATATAGCTAAGGTGAGAAGTGAAAATTATCTGAATTAATATGAAGGAAACCTGTTCCAATTGTGGGGATGGTTGTTTGCCCTAGCTTCAATTAACATAACAAGCTAAGCACCCCATCAGCATTACAGTGCTGTATTCAAACAAAGTTGATTATTCATTGAGGAACTCCTTAAGGTTTATTTCTTAATTTTATGAGAAAATCAATTTGAGGTTACTTGTAAATAAAAATAATGTATTTTACATTAAAATATTTCAAAATTTAGGCATAATTCCATAAAATAATATATATTTGTTTCTTTATAATTAGGTATTATTTCTAACATCAGTAATTAATTTTGTAAAAATACTCATTAATTATTATTTTGCTTTTCCTTTTTTTTAAAAAAAAGGAATTAACAAAAAAAAATTAATAAATGATGGAAAAAAAGTATTCCATTATTATTTGTAATAACCAAAATTTTTTTTGGTTTTAATAATCGATTTCACATAAGCACTGTGATAGATTGTATAATGAAACAATAAAAAGAATATTACTTTAATATTCCTTGATAAATAAAAGTCCTGGTATTTTCGTTGAATGGTGTTCAGTTGCTTACAAAAAGAAAATTAACAACTTTTACACACCTATACTTGCTTTGTCAACCATTGAACTTTATCATGAGTTAATAATTTTTTTTACTGTTTTCTCAAATATTAGCTCTACTACCCTATCGCCTATGATTTTTGATTCTCTTTGAAGTGGCAAAAAAACATAACTAAATATGTGACCGAACTGATTAAAATTGTAAAATATCAATTGATGATAAGTTCATTTCCAAAATCTGCAATAGTGCTTAAAACCCGATTTTCTTAAAAGTTTCAGATCTGTCACTTATATCAATATAGACACGAAACTATGAATTATTTCATAAATAAATCGTAGCACCTCTATGAATTGGCATAAAATTAGGTTTAGTTTTTAAATGCAGGAAAATAAAATAAATACATTTTATAAAAATGTAATAATAAGTTACGTTTCAACTTAAGATGAATTTGGTTAAAACTGAAGAACAATGAAAATGGTCAACAAAAATAAAACAAAAGGATTTCTCTCCCTTTTATGTTAAAAATAAATAAACAAAAATACTAGTTTCGTATTTGGTGGATGATAATTAGAAAGCTAAAGATAGTGCGTGTTTATTTTCCATATTTTGTGCTAAGGGGGTATAATTTAGTAAATCGTCTATTTTTAATCCATAATAACTTAAAAAGTTATAAAATTTATCATATCCAAAAAAATATAAAAATGCGTATTACTGATGTACGATGACTAAGTGTGGAGAGCAGCATCCTGTACGAATAGGACAAAATTACAGGTTTATCCAAAACAAGATTCTGTGAATCGCATTGCATATCCCGTGGTTTGTACGAAACAGCCAATTGCATCGGGAACTGCAAGTGGATAATTTCATCAAAAAACGATTACGAAATTCTGTTCCAATCTGACTACATAGCGAAGACTGAAGCCCATTTTTTTCCGAACCCTCTAAAACAGAAATAAAATGTGAGTTAGTAGTGCATTACTGTGTAGAAAGAAAAAGTAATTCGTATTGTGTCTTACCTTTTACTACCTTT
>NW_027110726.1:68126-76844 GCF_000696795.3 Halyomorpha halys | reverse complement strand
TATATCCCAAGAAATACTTTTTTAAAAAAAACTCTAGCAATTATTCTTGAATATTGCTATTTCGTTCTCTGCGGTTCGGTTATTTATTTAATTCATAATTTATTTCTATTTAGTATTATATAACAATAGAAAATTAAATAACGGAGTATAATGTTTGCAAATGTTGGAACGTCGACTGTTTGAGGCAGTTCTGTAGTGTATTCAACAACTTTCTTAATTGTGCCTGCCCAACCAGCGTAGACGTTCTTTCGATTGCTTTTCTGCCTTTGATATAGATTAACGAGCTCATATTCAAGTGGGATAATGCCGCTTTTACTCAATATTAAACGAAACCTTAATCAAAATAAAGTGAATTGCTGTTTTAACTTTTTTTTTTTTTGTAACTATTAAGTCTGATTCTGATAAATTTCTATTCACATTAATAAATCATCGAGAATGGTAAAGTAAAATTCCATGCTGAAATATTAGTGTGAACATATTTTTAATTTTTCGAATTAAAATCAAACTGGAGAAAAGTGTAGCAAAAAGAAAAGTGTTTCCCTAAGCGGGGATTCCCTTTGTATTTTGGTCTGAATAACTCGCTTAAAAAACGTTTTGTACGTTCAATATCTATTTTCGTTTTAGGTTTAAGATATTTTGGCATGTATAAAGATGTGTAATGGATAAACTGAACCTTAAAATATAGGAATCATTATAAAGTGTTTCTTAAGTAATAAAATTATTGTTGAATTGGAACTTAATTCCTTAAATCTTTTTGTGAGTGAGTAGTGCCTCTGTGGGGAAACTATTTGAAACTAAACGGTCCAGTCCAGTTCAAAACTGTCAAACTCTCTGCCATCCCTTAACGTAACTTTTCTAACTTAAATCTCATTTACATTTAACTATTCCAGGAGAGGAAAATTCGGAATACTGATAAATGGAGGTACAATTTACCACCGATTTCTATGTTAATATTGAAATACAAGTTAAGTGTTGGCCTTAACTTCAATAAGGAAATATGATTTTCTATCTTATCAAACAGCATTTCAAGGCGATTTCCTGTTTATTCAGTTCTATATCTCTATCGAAATTGTCAGGCAGATAACAAATAATCAATTTTGAGATTAAATTTTCCGTTTGTATCATAGTGAAATTTCTCTTAACGGACATCACTCAATAACGGACAGTCTTATTAAGGTCCCGGACAACAAGATAATAAATTAATGCTTTTGAGCCACTCTGTTTTTCTTTACTCTATAAAAGACAAAATTCATATAATAATAATATTCAAACTCATGATTAAAGAATTGACGTGCATTGAAGACACTAAGGGATATTTAATTATTCAATTAGTTATTCTAACATGCTAAATGTAGAGGATTGTGAGTATCCCAATTTATTAAAGTCCATGTTATTTTAATTACACAGAAGCTCCTAGAATAATTTTTTCTATTACTTTATGCATTATTCCATCAATTCGATTTTTTTTATCTATTACTGTATTGGATTTTTAAAAACCTTAAAAAAATAAATAAATAAAACAACACACACAATTGCTCGGAGCTCAGCTGGTCAGTTGTGCGACACCATTCTCCATTTAAGAAATTCTAAACCTTGTTGAATGTTATATCGTTTAAACATGGTAAAAAAAGATAATATTTCTCTACTTTACATAACGTTTTCTATTTGATATGTTAAACTTAAGACTATGGATACCCCTACTGTATCTTTATGGAAATAATATTAGTAACAATCGCCGATAGCAATAACTTACGTATTAAATAATCGCATCTTTATGCTAATTATTATATCATTAAATTTTCCAATAGGCTTATTCAAATATCAACTTCAATTTAATATAAAATAGTGACATGAATTTTAAGCTATTTAGTTATAATTAATGATGGATGATTGATGAATGAGTTTTGGTATGGTTGAAATATTATTTAATGAGGCAAAAATTAATTAATCCTTAAAAATTAATTAATAAATAAATGCATCTGAACTCTTCTAATACGAAACTTCTCCACTTCAGACACGGACGCCAATTTTATTACCCAGCAAGGCTTCTCACCCCTCCATAAAGGACACACTTCATAAAATATTAATGAACAAACTCACATTTCCAGAATTGTGTGTATAAGTGAC
The DNA here is from genome assembly GCF_000696795.3 of Halyomorpha halys. NCBI lineage: Eukaryota > Metazoa > Arthropoda > Insecta > Hemiptera > Pentatomidae > Halyomorpha > Halyomorpha halys. The sequence continues at coordinate 74,717 of NW_027110726.1, read as the reverse complement.
ACTAAGAGATATTTGAAAAATTTTAGACTACATTCAGCATACGTATACAACATTCAACATTAAAACTTCTTCCTCAAAATATAAATTAAAAAAAAATCCATGTGTACCTCTCTCAGCACTTTTTTTTCATTTCTCTGAGATTAATTTATAATTAATATGATGCCATAATCACAACCCACGGCGATCCTCTAAATTTGAATTACTCTCCTCAAGTTTTCATATTTACGTCCCAGCCCCGATTAAGTGTCCTTACAAATGATGGATACCAGATGGATGTCGCTGGAATTAAACATTGGTTTTTAATTCAGATAATACAAAATTGTATTTTTTTTTTCGGACTTGAAGGCATCACATCTTAATTTAATTTTGTGAACATTTCATATCAACCCTTTCTCATTAATGACATTTATTTACTGGTTTCAGTTGAATTAATCCTTTAGGGCTAATGGAACAGTATCCCTCAAGGTAAAATGCACAATTAAATCATATGAATGTGTTTACAAAATCAGGTGTAAATAAAATAAAATCAGAGAATTTAATATAATGTCATCACAGAATAGAACACACAAAAGAAAAAACATTCAAGTGATAAGAATCGGTTGTTATAAACTATGTTCAGTGGTAAAATGTTAAAATACTTGACTCTCGACTAAGAGACTATATATAAATATATGTGAGTTTTTGTATAATTTGATGTTCTTGAAGGTTTGAGGCCGCCTCTCGAGGCTCTACTTTGAAAAAAACAAAACTAGATTTATGAATAAATTATTTACAAAACTAATTATTGAACACTAAAATATAGTCAATACTTAATCAAGCACTTTGCTTATAGTTTTTATTGAGTGTATGGTCCATCGTATCGACATCTTAAAGTATTGAAAGGCGATGGAAGTGAAGAGAGCTGAAGAAATATCTTATAATGCATGGAATATATGAAGGGTCATCAAATAGGCATTCCGAACGCCCCTCCTCCTGACCTTTCCCAAGCCATTAATCCACACATTCTCCTTAAATACCTCAACCATTGCTATGAAATGCAGCAACGTTCCTAACCGATATGGTAACATTGTCCAATTTGAATCTAAATTGCGAAATGGTGTACTACAATTTATTTCAACGCCTATAATTAAATACGCACGACTAGAACCTATAACAAGTTATAAGTTTTTTTTTACTCATATATACAAGTAAATTTGCTGTAGGTGACATAGTGACATGATGCAAACATGTGGAGAATGATCACTGATAGAACTCCAATAACATTTCTAGAGGAGAAGATCTCGAGCCCATCTTCTTTTCAGACGCCTAGGAGGATTATAAGGTAATGTAGGAGAATCCAGGTTAGAAACAAGCGGATTTGGGTGGTCGAGAAGTTTATTATAGAAGGAACGGTATCTGGTTCTGGCCAAATCGGCAACATATGGAACATTGAGGTCCTGATGGATGACTTGATTTGTGACAAAGTAAGGAGCATTAAGGATTTTACGAAGGATTTTGGACTGTAAGGATTGGATTCTGGAGAAATTTGATGGCTTAGTGGAGCCCCTAAGCTCTACTCCGTATGTCCAGATAGGTCTTATAATAGTCATGTAGATCAGTCTTTAGTAATGGATTAGCAGTTTAGACCGTTTGTCTAGTAAATGTTGCAATAGTCAGAATCTACGAGCAGTTTCTTTTCTTTTTAGTCTTGTATGAGGATTAAGTTATAAGTGAATTATATTCCAAGATATCAGACATTTACTGATATGATAAATATGAAAAGATTCAAAATTCATACTTAATCTAATCATGATTCAGACAAGAAAACGGTCGTCTTGTTTATACAGCAGCATATCGATAAATTAGCTGTAAATAATAATAATAATAAGTTTCTTACTAAGAAATGATAACTGCAAAAATGACAGTAAAATTTGTAAAAATCGTTAGACTAAAGCAAACTAACATAAACTTTAGTTCAAACTACTTTAGACTTTACCTGCTAAGTTTTTGTCTTTTTACTTTGGTTTAGGCCAAACTAATCGTTCTAGTATCCACTTATTTTAATAATTCACCATTAAAATGTGCTAGTGGTACTTACAGATACCTAGAGTCAGCTATGAGGCTGGTGTCATCATCAAAAATTCCTTTGGTTGATTCTTTACAATGAATTTTCCACAACTTTTCATAATAAAAGTAAGACAAATACTATATTAATTATATCTCACGGGTGTTCCGTTCGTTTGAGATGACTTATATTGATTTAAAATTACTTTGTTCTACATTTTATTTTATTTAGATGTACACTAAACATTTTTGGTAGAATGTTCGAATATTGAAGATTCCTAACGATCATAACACCACCTAATGAATACATCACCAACCTGTGATGTAGTAGTTGGAAATTAGGAACTTAGCTAATTTTTTATAATAAATAAATGTAAACCATTACAACCCACGAAGGTTTCAGTACTTTGTAAGGAAATACTGTTTTATTCATAACAACGATTATACAAGGAGGTGATTTTTCAGGATCAACCTTTATTTTTTCTTATATTTAAAAAACATTTAATGAGGCTAAGTGGACCAGTAGCGCTCTAGAACACACTGGTTTACTCGTGGCTAAGTGGAGTTAGTAGCATAGGGCCTAACTTCTGTGTCACCCGGCTCCCCGATTTGTTATAAGTTTTGTTAATTAATTTTGTGTAGTTTTTTTTTTTAGTTACAAAAAACCAATTTAATGTCTCTGGGGCCTAAATATATTTTTGCTTTCTCGCTACCGAAATTAGGGAACATTTGTTCTCCTACTGGAAATGAAAAAAGAATTGACCCCACTTCTGGACCTCGTAATTAGAAAGCACATCGGTAAAGAAAACTATAATACAATAAACATTTAATCAACTTTAAAAGTATAATTTTTTTTTTATCTGATTCTACTTCTATAAGATTCTCCCAGATATCTAAAGAAGTTTAGTTAATATTATAACATAAAATCAATCAAATAAATCTAAACATATATAATATTTATGTGGAAGATTAATAAATCAACCACAAATTATTTTTGCACATCATTTTAAATTTTAAATAATATTGTATTCTAATCGAATCACCCTGAAGTTTTCTGAAATTGAATTTTATAAGTTATATATCTCATTTTGTTGTTTCACTACCTAAAACCAGCAAACTACTAGCTTACTATTAGAAATACATAGAAGATGGGTGTTCGTTGTTAGATAAAACGAAAAATTCAACACAATTTAATAAACGCTACAAAAAAGTAGTTTCTTGTTCTATAGCATACATGGTCTTAATTAATATTGATTTTTTTCTGCTTTTATAACGTTTAAACGATGATGTCTTTATTTCGACTGACTTTGGCCGCAGGATTTTAATTTAATATAATGTCAGTATAATCACTTTTTTTATTTGTTATAAAAAAGTTGATTAGAAAAATAATGTGCTATATAAATACATAAATTAGATGTTATTCCCACGTTTATTTTATTAACAAAAACAAACACAATTGTTGTAATATTTTTTTTTAATTGTTCTTCAAAATACGATATAGGACAGAAATGATTTATATTATATTATTTTAATCTATTTATACATATAAAATATAATAGTTCGAATCTCTGTCAATAATTTACTTTCAGAATAATTTACGGATTTATACGATATTTTTTCAATATGTTTCCTGTAGCCATTGGGAGGTTTAAAGCATCTTAAATTCCTGTTTTATCTGGCGGAGACAAAGTTATGAACAAAATTAAATGTTTTTTATGCGTAGCATAGAATGTATATATTTTTTTCACAGTTATTGTATGCCAATTAATCTACCTACCTCTTTTCGAATAATAAGGAAATACACAAAAAATATATAAAAACATAATGTGGCTCGGGGTAAAGTAGGTCAGGAATTTTTTTTTAGAGTAAACTAAATGATATTAGTTTTTTATTTTCATCTCAAACTCCACAATGTCATTTTTCAAGGAAATTAAAAATTGGAAAGTTTTTACATCGATTTATTCACAGGATTTTTTTTCTCCCGATATTAATTGTATAAATAAGAAAAAAATATTACTGATTCCATAAAACGATGTTATATTCACAAAAAATAATGAGATTGTTTATAAAATAGGTTAACTAATTTGTTTTAAGGCTGGTTATGATTCAAATTTTCTTCTACAATAAACTTTTTAAATATACCATGTCACCATGGCCTAACCAGACACCATAACGTAAAGCTACTGAAATCACCTATTTATCTGGTAAATATTATTATTTATGGCTTCTCTGGTTTTTAATGATGTATTTGAATAGTTTATAAATTTCCTACCAAATATGTGAGTAAAATTGAATTCTCATATCAAATGTAAAATCAACAAATATTTTACTAAAATTATGTTTCTAAACTTTATCCATGTATTTTTTTTTCAATTCCACAACGGAAACCCAGCAAGATAGATACGCCATCGTTATATAAAAATCAATATATATCCTGAGATATAATATTTTTCTCATTTCAGTTTATTATAAATTAATTGAAACGTATAAAGTATCAAACTATTTCTATTTGTATTTACTTGATTATAGCACCATCTCAATTATTATTTATTTTTCTTCAGATGTATATAAAGCAATTTAAAGTAATAATTTGTTTCAAAGTTGACGATAAGCATCCCCATTATAATTGTCGGCGAGCATCCCTGACTCCGGTCTGAAATCTCCTAGCAGAACATGTGCTTCGACAAAGCCAGAGACCAATTAGTAAAGGGAGAGTAGAGCTGTTCTTACACAACGACCTCAGTAATTATAGCGTCTTCGAGAGACGTCTCCGCTTATATCACGTATAGTCTTCGTATGAGATAAAAGTTATATAAACATATTTTTTCCTTAATGTGATACTCAGTGATATTGTATTACGAGATAATATCTTTAAAATGTAATAAATAAAATTAAAAAAATAGTTTTTGAAAATTTAAACTACTTAATTATTTGATAATATTACTTTATATTTTACTCTGGATAAATCTAAAAATCGGAATAAGAGGGACACAACCAGGATTGGGAAGTAGCTAATTAACTACATTAACTAGTTAATAAGGAATATAAATAATTGAGAAAGTTTAACCTTCAACTAAGAAGATGTATAGCAATGAACGTTGATAACTGTTGACCATGAAATAACACAGCACCATCCATTCGTCTTCATCACATAACTTACTAAACTTACACACTATGTATTTTGTAATCTATTAGGGATTGGAACATTCCTAGTTAGTGTTTCTTAATCTCATTTGGTTCATTTATAACTATTCTTCGTGGAATCTTTAGTAAGTTGCACGATTTTATTTTTATAAACAATTCGAAAATTCCTGTTAACCTCGAGCAGGAGTATCATGGATCAATAAAATAAATTGCCAGTCCAATACGCGACTTCACTAAATCATAATGTCCAAATCAATTGCTCAAAAATCCACAACTGAAGATCTAAGTTTTCAAAAAATAAAACAAGAAATATGTCGATTAGTTGTCTAATGTGAATAGCAAAAAATATATAGAGTGTTAAATTTACACAAATGTTGTCGGTATTAAAATTATTAAGGAAAGAGGAAGATAGTAAAAATCGAAGAGTGCTTTAATTTTCATGACCTCTCTGTATAAATATTTTGGATCAACAATTTGTTATCGTTTTTCAGAAGTTCTATAGAGAGTGTCCTATTAGGCCCCCTTGGAGTTATACAAATCATCCCTTATTATCAAAGTGCTAAAGTTTATGGCAAAAGAATTAGTTAAGAGAGTCTAAGTTGCACCAACCGTCAAGTTAGACATGCGTATCTTTTACTGGTATTCTTTATTTCTTAAACAACATAACTATTTCTTTAAATAATTGAAAACTGTAGAACTCAAGGAGAGGGAGGGGAGGGAGGCTACTAGAACTCAAAAAATGTTTCAAAAATTTAGAGAATAGAGAGCCAACATCAAAGTGGTATTTCCATATCGCCACGTCGATGTCTTCCGTGCTGAGGTTTACTCTCAGTGGGACTCCAACCGAACTCATTACATCCCCAGGAGTTTCTCCTCTTTTCATCAGAATCCCCTTAATTCCTAGGGAGTGATAGAGTCCCTGTCATATAGTCAACTATCTTCTTTCAATCTAAATTTGTAATATTTCACTTAAATCGAAATACATTGTTCTGCTTACAAAATGGACAACTTCATTAATTCCTTGAATCCTAAAAATAAATTTATGAAAATTTCATAATTAAATATTTTCGTTACTGTTATCGTAACAAACATTCTCAAATTTCCAAGCTGTTTTCTCTTACTTTTTATTAATACTGTTATTTACTCGAAGGGTGTGACAAAATATTTTTTTTTCAAAAGTTCTACAAAAATAGATTTTTATGCATGAAAAATATTTTCTTTTCAGCTTTCTATATGTTTTAATGGTAAGGGATGAAGATTATTTTTCTATGTATAGACAAAAGTAAGGAAAGTGCGTTCCATAGTAAATCTACTAGATATGGTACTTTGCCCAGAAACTCATAACTTCTTTTCTCTGAGATAAGAATGTACGTATCCTTTTTACTATAGCTTTCTCCACAAATA
>NW_027110726.1:52859-68051 GCF_000696795.3 Halyomorpha halys | reverse complement strand
ATTATATGGTCAGGTTCCAGTTCTTTAAAGTCATATTTTACTAAACTTTAAAGAGTATCGTATACATTTTCCATTGTTATTCATGAAGTAATTTTATCACATAACTTTTTCAAAACAATAGATATAAATATGATTAAAATTTATAGAATCATTTTCGATTAAGTAAATTTGAGGTCAGGAATAATTTTTTAACATCGTAAGAAAATATATGATATCTAAAAAAAATAAAAATAATCCATTTCATCTTAGCTCTTAGTGAGGAATTTATTTATCCTATATTTAAATTTACTCTGTATGAACTATAAACAAAAATAAAATTGTTATTCGAGTTTTATTGTTAATCTGCAGCCGCGTTAGAGAGAATACATTTTTGAATGATAATTATTAAATAAATACATTTTTTATATTTAACTCTTTTAAATAAATATATAATTAAAGATTTCGAATATAGAACATTTACCATGCTTCTCTTAAAAGACATTCTATACCGATTTGATTTAATTTGATATAACTTTATTTTTAATGAGAACCAGCGAAGGATTTTTCCCATTGTTATAATTGATAATTTTGTAGTGCGATTAAATCTTTATTAATTTATTAATGAATTCTCTGAATTCTATATGTGTCAAAAATAATTCAAAGAAAATGTAAGATGTTATTTTATGTGTTGAATTATTTATTTTAATAAATAAATATTTTGAATTTATAGAATCAATTTTTCTTTTACAATTATTGGGAAATCTTATCATAAACTAAATTTTTACCTTATTGACAAGAAATACTATTCAAACGGATAAAACAATAGGTAAAGATTATTTGCCATTTTATCGTGATTTATGAAATGCCTGTAAGAAAAAAATGATATAGAGAATATAAAATGTTAAAATCATTGAATTTTGGAGGTAATTGTCTGCCTTTTGCGAGTTATTTCATATAAATAATATTGTACTATAATAATAAACCTTAAAATATAAATAATATTATCATTGAACTTATTTTAAGGTTTCCCACCACATTTTAACCCTCATTTATATCGGATAAGATCTTTTTATCTACATTTAAAAAATAACTCATGAATTATTATTCAAAGCGCGAATCTAATTAATTTTACTACTTTTATGTTAATCGATTTAATATATAGGCGGGTTAAATGGTAGAGCTGGTTTGAATTTAACCTATAAATTGGGTAAAAAATAAAATTCAAAAAAATACAATAATTAATATATAGGCAATATGTAATTAATATATAATGATATTTAAAATAAATACCTTTTTTGTTGTAAAATGTTTTTAATTTTGATCACTAAGTCAGTTATTTGGTTTTTTTAATTTTAAAAAATTATTTATTTTATACTATTTATTTATTAACTAGAGGGGTTAGGCTGTGTATGGTAATAAATTCAATTTGATCTAATATGTTTAAATTAAAAATAATTAAATTTTATTTATGTTAATTCATTTCATAGTCCTTCTCATATTCTTAGAAAGTTTAAATCCTTTCAACATTTGCCTGAAATTCTTTTCTTTTTGCATCATTAAAAAACTATTTTATTCAAAATTAGGTGCTCTATGTACAATTCAGTGAGCCTTTTTCTTGATTGATATTGGACAGAAAAAAAGATACTAATACTTTTACTTAATCTTATTCTCTTTTATAAAACCATGTCCTAAAAAGTTTTAAAAGATCCCTTTAAGAGCTGGTTCAATTAATTCAGGAACTGCGGCGTGGAGGAAACAAGTGTCGCCTTTGTTTGATAGCCATTGTCTCCGCTTCCCTCATAAAATTTAATTCAAGGATCAGAAAATTCCCCTCAGCCTAAAACAGTAGCATTACCTGGAAAGAAGTATTCCTCATCCTTTTATTTTAAGTTGAATATTCTTTACTTTCTAACTGCCTGGCATTGAACAATAATTATATCCAGTCCCAAAATACGTATGTTGTATGCTACATTAAGGATCTCAGCCATACGTATATATTTATCTTATGTATGTATCACTTGTTTTACAATATTATAGATATCTGTAAATTTATATATAGTTCTTATCCTAAAATGATTGAAATTTCTTAAGAAAGCTACCATATTATAAATATAGATAATTATCGTTGTTTACATCGGGACCTGCTCGTGCCATACTTCAGATACCCTTGTACCTTCTACCTGGACGATTATATTTTTACGATTGTATTTTTAAATTGTATATAAATAAAATTAGTGTGGAACAAAGGGGGTTGAAAATGTGAGACCTGCTTATCAATGAACATGTATATAATTATGAGAGATAGTTGACCGTGGATGATGAACGAGGAGAAGATGGTTGGGGGTGCGGTCAATGATAAACACAAATAAGTTGGATTCATCTATTTTTAATGTGCTAACGTTTCGGCTAGTGTTTCTAGCCTTCTTCAGGGCTGTTCGCTGGAAAATCAAACGCCTATTCAAGTTTAAAGTGAAATAATACGTTAAAAGGTGGGTGGAAAAAATAATATGAATTTATAAAAAAAAAAAAAAATGTGAAAATTACTTTTTTAATAAATTAACTATTAGCCGTTTAATTTTCCAGCAAACAGCCCTGAAGAAGACTAGAAACTCTAGCCGAAACGTTGGCACATTAAAAATAGGTTAATCCAACTTATTTGTGTTTATCATTGACCGCACTCCCAACCATCTTCTCCTCGAACATGTAAATATTTTCTATGGAGTCAAATGTTTATCTATGGAGGAGTAATTAGGGTTAGTGTGTTAGCTTTAATGAACATTTGCAATAAAATGGACAAAATAAATAGAGATCGATATCATGACCATGCTATAGCTTATCTGGGTGACGTACTGGAAGTCTCGCCGCCGCGGTTACTTCCGCGTCCCATTACCGCTTCCCTCGTCCTGGTGGGCACTGGGCGAAATGGTGAAAACCGTGAATTTCTCCTGGTGTCAGAAAGTCGTCTCTCTCGATCAAGCACTGGCCAGCATGTCCTGGACTCTGGCGTGATGGTAGGGGCAGGCCAGGTCCTAGCTTGGTGCATAGTTTGGGGTGGCAATGCAGTCGAGGCGTCTTCGGGGTCTTCCGGTGTCCGGGACAATGCAGGCATAAGAAAATGAGACCCCGGACCCCAACTTTAAGAAATAAATTGGAATGCAAAGAAATTGTATGCAACACGACTGATTCAACACAAAACAATAAGTTCAGAATGATGCAGCACGCGGTGAAACGCTCAGGAATAAACTCGAATCCCACACGGAGAGAAGTTGTTCCGACTTGTCTGCAAAGAGGCTGAACTCGATTCAACTACCTTCTTATGTAAAAAGGAAGATGCACTAATGTGTCGCTACTGCTGAAACAATTTAACCGTTATGCTCATTCATACTGATTGTATTGCTCATGAGCCACTGCTATTCTCTTCAGATTCAACACAACAACAAAAAAATTTTTTTTTTGGAAAATTATAATATCCAATGACTTTATATGGGCTAAATGCAATTCAAGTGTATATAAGTGGATGCATAACTTAATATTGTAACTAACAACTAACTAACATTCTTGTAAATTACCTAAGTGACCATTTACTAGGTTACTTCCTCGAAACACTTAAAATAAAATTATTATTTTGATATTTGACACTTATTCGAAATGGTATTCTATAAGTTAATAACGAATTCCAGGTTTAAGGTAAAGCTAAACCAAAATGTATTAAATATTCATTTCATATAACCAGCATAAAAAATATTCTTGCCATGGACATGACGTGATCTCTTATCAGACGATATCACTTAGCGTTTTATGCTATCTTACAATCCATAACGTTTTGAGGTAACGACCAATGCTCACGTGAGTCCATGGGATTTACAGTTGCACTTAGCTACATGTTTGTCGGACTTATTTTTATAGGATCGTTGGCATTATTCTAAGGGGCAAGGATTTAATTATTGTTATTATTATGCATGTATCTAATTTGGATTTATTTTACCCAAATTTATATTTTATGATAATTGAAAAATATGTCTATATATATATATATATATATATACACACAAAATTACATAAAAACTACTACGGACACAATAATGTCCGAAATAAAGACGTTGACTAAAGGAAAATAGGTTATCGAACATAATTTTGTTGTTACAGTGAATTTATAATTAGATAATAAGTTAAGAGTCAGTATGACTTTTATATTTACCATTTAATGTAAAAAAAGCTTTTTTTCATATCAAATCACCACAAGTATAAAATTTTGATAAAATATCATAGTAATAGTTAAGCAAACTATTTTAGTAATCTTCAATCCTACAGCACATTTTTTTCCTGTTTTAAATCACATATTTTTCAATATGAGAAATTTCGGTAAATAATTTATTTATAAATATAATTAAATTGCATAATATGTTTACATCCTTAGATGTCACTTCCTCTCTACCGGAGGTTGGGAAGACTTGTTTTCATGTACTGAATTAATAAATAAAACATTTGTCCTTTGAATCGACAATTTTACCTAAAATTTTATGTTTAAATGTATTTATGTTAAATTTGGTCCCATGTCTCTCTTTCGTCAAAATTGACCAAACCGTTAATCAATTTTTTTTTAATTTTTAGGCATTGAGCAAATTGGTATCTTTGTAGTCCCACAGTAATGTAAAAATTCCATTAAATACTTGGAATAAGTAACGTATTTTCTTTAGTACATTTATATTTCGTATACGGGACAAACAAATTTGGTTTTAATTTGTTATTTTTTTTAATACCAGATCGGCTTGTGGCCTTACATATATTTGCATTTTTTGTTTTGATTAACAATTAATTATGGGGTTATAGTCTCTTGGAAAAGAAACCCCTAATTATTCCCAACGCAAGAAATATGGAGCAATAATAAAGATGAATTATTAAAATTAACATAAATAAATAAAAATTCTTAAGAAGAGAGTAAAAGAAAAGTTAATAATAAAAACAGTAAAATTTATAGATTTAATGAAATATATAAATAAAATTGACTTCTAATCGGGGTAGGAAAAGACGAAGGATTTAATTTGGATGAAAGTTAAAGATTAATATAAAAAGAATATAGTATTAATTTTGTCGAATACCATCGTTTGCTTTCACTTAAGGATAAGAAAAACTCCTCTTGACACGCCTATATTCGATTTGGCTACAAGTTAAATAAAACAAGAGATTAGTGTTTTCGGTTATACCAGTGAAAGCAATAATTTTCTCGATACTCCTATATTTATCCCTATGTGAATCATAAAAAAAATAATGATTTCTAATAAGATAGAATTTTTCAAACATTAAAATACGAAGGTATATAAAATAAATAAAAAAGTCAGAAAACTTTAATAACCTACTCACTAGGTGTACTTTTTATTTTTTTACAAAAAAAAAAAAAAAAAACTATTCGTTAAATTTGTAAGTAATTTACCCACTTTTTATTGATTGATAAGATTAATTTTTTTCTTACAAAAATAATTACAGCTTAAACACATTCCGCAAGTTAATGGATAATTCATTATTTATTTTGCAAACAAAAGTAAATTTTCTAAATCAGTAGTAGCTCAGGACTAAAACGGTTTTCAAATTTTTAGTTTGCCACGCGTTATTGGAAAAGGGTAATATGGAAGCTGTATATAAATGTCAACTTTTTCCGAGCTCTAGTAAAAAAACTCTGTGGGCTTGTCGCTTAGTCCACACGTGATCCTCGTTAATGAAACATTTCGATTTGCAAGTTAAATTTTTGCACGACATCCCTTGAGCCGATGAATTTTAAATTTATTCAATCGGTCTCAGCGACGGGAACAACTACAAAACCCAAGCAGTGTTAGATCCTTTCGGGCCCTTAAAATTCGACTGTCAATTACAGTAATGCTTTATTATCCTTTGCTTATACTGTTTCTACCTTTTCAATTGCCTTGCTTCTTACTTATTTTGACTGAATAACTTTTAAGTTGATCATTCTATTGCTATTGCATACCTTCCTTCAATCTTGCAAATAATGGACCGAAGACATTTTCTGCAATCGCATCGTAGGGTATAGCTAAGAGGGACTTCAAGGAAGTCGATGGTAATATTCTAAAGTTTAAGTCAAGAAAAAGGATAGTTCGAGTGGAACTGACTAATGTGAAATCTCTTTAACCGTTGAACCGGACATAAGTAAATCAAAATTAACAACTACTAAGTGGTTAAGAACTGAAGTTCACAAAAGTATGACATCGCAAACTATATTTAATTTGTATTTTTAGACATAAAATTTTGATCGAGTCTGGCACCCGGAAATGCTCAAATCCCATCAAATCAACTTCGTCATAAACCAACCGACTGCCTTACTGTATCCTTTAGGAATGTTACTCTTACCTCTGTAGAAGAGATCCGCTACCTTGGACTAGATCTGGACAAACGACTAATCCTCCTAAAAGACCGGACACTGCAGGTTGAATCCGACTATTACAGACATGTACTAGACAAACGGTCTAAATTTCCAATAAAGAATGATCCATATGTCACAATAAAAATCATCCATAAAGACCTCGATCTTCCATTTTTAACCAATCTAGCCAAAACAGATATCAATCCTTCCATTACTAATTTCCTAATCACCACTAGTATAGAATGCTTCCTCTTCCATTCCTGATAATCCTCCGAGGCGCCTGAAAACTAGATGGCTTGGAGACTTTCTATTGTATAAACGTTATTAATGGGTATTTTCTCTACTTGCCTGTATCATATCATTATGATCCTATATTAAATTTACTTACAATGCATTTTTATGTAAATACCAATTAATAAATAATGTAAAAAATGGAATCAACTTTTTGACTGAAATGAAAAAATAAATTAATTATTAATTACTACTACCGAGGTGTTCATAAATGAGTATTGTATAACTAAATGTTTGTTGGCATAATTAGTATATACTCGGATCGGTATACTTTATATAGTAGTCTTCAATTTCGAGTGAATCGTTTATTTCTTTTGTATTATATTATTTACCCTATATTTCGTTTAATCAATTTTGTTTGAAAATATATATGTACATACCTGCGCAAAATAAATACTTGGATGGAATAGATTACCATATAGCTTTTTTTTCCATCAACCTTCCGAAACAATCTGATTCGTATCCTCGCCTGTATATTCGGTTGATTGGAAATTGTTCAAATATTGAACCATTTCTACTCCAAATCAACAAACTCTAATTGAATTATGGATTTATTTGAAATTCTATAAGCTTCATAGCCGATTTGAGTTACCGAGTGAATAGGCGTCGAGAAAAAGATTGTCCAATTATGACTGCAGTAGTCCAGAAGATTCTCCTATATCTAAGTCTCATATGATCTTATGTCCAGGCGTTTTCTAATGAAATGTGAACGTTTCAATGCGAACAGCATTGAATAGCATATAAATATCACATCGAATTGGAATGGAAAATAGATATTGATGCTTTAGATCAGCGATTAAACTTTTTAGACTAATGTATTCGGTAACAGCGGGTTTTGAATTTCAATGCTTTCATACTTCGGTTTGGCAATATTCTATTTTTAATTTTCTTAAAGTACCCTTGTAACTGAAAAAATAACTAAACATTATACTAATAATTACTAACTATATGTGAAGAAGTTTACTGTAGTCATTAATAAATAAAATTCTATGTAATGCCAATGTATTTTTCAAACATACTGTAACATATACTCTATATTTAGTAAATGAAATTAGTTAAATATTAAATATTGTATTATATACTTTGTTATAAGAGGAAGTGCCTGCTGGACTGCATCGATTTAGTGAGGCTAGGAAAGGTTAAGGGTCGCAGGCCGTTGAATGTTAATTTAACATATAGGCTTTTGATTCTTTATTCCGTCCCAACTCTCACTTGGGCTGAAGTTAGAAGGCTTCGGTACCCAATTACCAGAGCTTTCTTTAGGCATTTGACGTTTGCGAATCGGCATTGGATGATCTCTTGGATAGATTGCAAGCCTTAAATATTTTCCTAAAAACTAGCCATAACTCTTCTTGACCTCATTAAAAACTTAAATAACTTCCAAAATAAGCTCTTGTATAAGAAAAAAGAGATTTGTTTTTCAAACTATTAATTTTTTTTTATCACAATAGCTAATGTAGTTGACAAAAACATATTTATACCAAATCCAACAGAATAACGTTTTTAAAAAATTAAATGCGCTCGCAAAGCTAGTTCGTAAACAATTAAATCGAAAATAATATATTAATATAATTAACAACTGTCCAACCGAAAATAAAAAAAAGATATAATATATATTTATAAGCTCGCTGAATATGTCTATAAAGTTTAATTGTTTGTCGAGATATAAGTCCTAGAGTTTCGTCCTATGGTCGTCTCTTTTCGGAAGATATTTAAAAAAAATATATATATATTTTTTTGTGCTTATTAGAGATATTATTATATGGAAAATAAATATATATATATGGTGGTTTCTTATAGGATAGCTTTCGTTGATCATATAGAAAAATAAAACCGAAAAAAAATTAGTGATGATAATTGTTTATTATATTTAGTAATATTAAATTATTAAATAGCATTATCCTATATTCGGTTTTGAAAGGCTTATAAGAGTAAAAGTTTAGATATTTTCGTTTATTTTTTTATTATTTATTTATTGCTATTTAGGACTGTATCTACATAAAAATACATCTAGTAAATTTGATGTATGATCAAAACGGAGATATACAGGCATGTAGAGAAACTACCCATTGGTAGTTACCCGCCAAATCGCGGACACCGAGGTTTTGGATTGTCACCCGTTTTTGCTTCTTCCTCTCTATCCTGTTCTTAATTTTAGCCGCCACCCTCCATCGTTACATACTGTTCACGGCAATAGTGTCCTCTCCTGCCGCCGTATCCCGATAGTCCCTGCGACGACCGAGTGTTTCGAGTGGTTGTATGCAATGATCGCCTTTTCCATCGCCTCTTCCGGCTCGAATCCCTTCCCCATCTGGTACTCGTAGGTGGTCACCGTTACCAAGTACCACGTTACCTCCAAGGTATCTCTACTCCAATTCAAGAACTCTGGTCCGTTGTCTGATGAGATTCTCTCTGGAAAGCCGTAATACTGACACCACGTTGCCAGAGGCCTTCAATACTGCTTCCGCCGATTTTTCTGTCACTGTGTACGCCATAGCTAATTTACTGAAGACATCTACTACCGTGATCCAGTTGTTCCCTCTCCAAGTAAACGAATCCACTTGTAGATCACTAAGTGGCGCTCCTATAGTGGGCGTTTCTTCCTATATCGCCTGCGTTGGGTGCCGGTCATATGTGGTGTTACTTCACAATTTCCTATAATGTCTTGAATAGTATCCATCATTCCTCACCAAAAATATCGCCGGTGCAGCACCCGGAGTTCATTAAGCCCCCTATGATCCATCTTGTCCTGGTGGTTAGCAGGCGTCACTTCTTTCTGGCGTTCTGGTTCCCGGAGAGTCTCCACTACCGTCGTGCACCGTACAAATGTCTGGTCTATACCTACTTTTTCCGACGCCAGACACACTGAACCTTACCAGAACTGCATTACCTATATATAAGTGGTATGTCTGTCCTGGCTTAGATGCATCTTTCAATGCTCTACAAATCTGATCTTCTTAAATACCTAGTATGGACCAGATGGTCGTGATACTAAAGCTGCCATATTTCCCATTCTCTATTTTCATTAACCCTGAAGTCTTGGTTTTCCAGATGATCTGGCGGCGTTTGTTGTTAACAATCTCGTCTAACTCTTTAATTTCCGTTGGTCTACTTGCAGTTGATTCTTCATCTTCGGATGTTACAACCCTGTTCTCTTCTATTCTTCATCTTCTGGGGCCCACACTCTTAGGAACTGTCTCCCGCTTCCAGATGGTTCACCTTGCTCATCCTCGATTGCATTAACCATTACCGCCCTTGAAAGCCACTCCGCAACCACGCTGTCCTTTCTGGGCTTGTACGAAATTTCCATGTTGTTCTGGCTGAGGATCTCTTCCATCTGGTGATCCGTACAGATGTCTTCTTAAGTTTACCAACCCACTGCAGAGGTCTGTGTTTGGTGTGTACCCGAAAATATATGGCCAGAAGGGGCCCACACGATTCCTAGAAACTCCACTTCCAGGGCCCTGTAGTGGGTCTCCACATCGGTGAGCCGTCGACTCGCATACGCTATGGTCGGTCTCCCACTTCTTATTCCTGCGATAACACCTCCCCGAGAACGTATTCGCTTGCATCAGTCCTGAGGATAATATTTCTCGAAATTGGGGGATTGCCAGAACCTCTTCTCATTTGCTGAACACTAGTAAGTCATCTAGTTTGCTATCCCGATTGCTATTCAATCACTGACTTTTATTGAGACCAACTCGTGTATATACACATTTGTGTGTCAGTTAATATGAGTTGTACAACTAACTGTAACTTATATATATGATTTTTTTTTTTTTAATTGTTATTATTTTATATTTTATTTCTCGAAACATGTTTAAATTTATTATTATTACCTAGGTTAACATTATTTTTAGTTATACTGATTTATTCATTTCATTTATTTATATAAACTAGGAATTTTCGTTAGAGCTTTTAAATTGTTAAAAACTTTTACATGAAAGTTAAATATTTTCAAGCTCCCATATTCATTACGAATATATTAAAAAAATATTTTATGCGCTCTCCCTTAATTAATTCTTTTGTCATTTAAATCCTTCCAGCTCTTGTAACATACATTTTTTCTTATAACGATTGTGCATTTCCTCTTGAATAGAACTAATTAAATATTCCCTCGACCGCAGTGGGCCCGCAGGCCGCTCACCAACCAAAGCTGGTCCATTATATAATCGCAATGCTCAATCCCCTTTTACGGATTTACAAACTCTGCAGTTAATTGACAAAGCAATGTATTAAACAGGGCATTTTACTCTTTTGCAATTTAAAATACGTTGATTTATGTGGCCATGTTAAGTTTATTTTTTTTTCTATTGAGTATGTTATTTAGAAGCGAATTAATGTTTTATTACAAAAGGAACATAAATTAATTCGGTTTACCTAATGGTGTTTTTAAAAAATATGTGTGTATAATTAATTAACAATCCATGAAGAGAAACATCAAGCCTGGTATTTCCAGTTCGAGACCTCGTGCAAAAAAATCGGCATTATCTGATGAAAACGTTTATTCCACTTACTTGAATCTTTATTGCATTGCCAATAAATACAAGAGAATCTTCCAGTCAGATAGTGCTATCTGCAAAGATGGCGGCTGTTCCAAATATACAAAAAGAAAAATCATCATGTTAAGTAAAAGCAAAAAAAAAAAAAAAAAATGTGTGTATTTTAGTACAAGAGCCCAAGAGATAAAAGGCAATTATTTTACCCTCATTTTTTACTTTAATGAAAACTATGTATAATTACTAGTCGAAATTGATGAGAGGTGGAATAAAAAATGGCAGCTGTAGCAAAAAGTTTAAAAAAAAAATTAATTTTCCATTCGGAGCTCTATATCATTAAAACTAAAAACAACACTAGAAAAGCTAAGCTAACGTCATTTAAATTTTCTCAAATATGAGCCCTTCTAGAGCTATGTAGATTCAATAGTATTCGAGATATAGCTTCTTAAAAAACAACATATCATGAAAAAAATGTACTTACTATTACATATTTAATTTATTAATATTCTATGAGTAAATTTGTGTCACTTCGATCATTTAACCCATTCAGGCCTCAATTATTCTAGTAAACCCATATGTTTCTTAAAATGAATATTGATGAAATGAAATTAAATAAAAAATAGTATATTATTCTGGTACTGGGTCCCTTTAGATCAATTACTTTAGATAATTTTAATTTTATAATAAAATTTATTGGGCAAAAACAGTGTGCCCACACTTTATGATAACTTATATACAGTCAAGAAAACAATAAGTTAGTTAAAAAACTAACTGACTAAATAAAAACAAAAACAAAAGATTATAATAATGGATTTGATTGGTGAAGTAAAAGGCAGTTACAGAGAAGGGTTTTTAACGAGGGAAGAGTTGGTAAATGACGTATGTAAGTGGTAATGGAGTTCTAAAGATACGCAACTCAGGTAAAAAACGATTTATCAAACGAAGCAGTTCGGTGAGTTGGAGGTGGTCCTATGTCTTGTGTTCATTAATTTTATTTTGTGGTATCTAGACCAGGCGATGTGTGATTTTATTTAGATGGTTAGTCATTAACTTCTGTCTAAGAAACGTAGAGCACTTTTGAAAACCCTCCAATATCAACTGAATATCATTTATTTTTATTTCTCTTGCGATTAATATTTGCATATAAAGAATTCATCATAACATTATAAGAAACATGTAATATTCCCTGGGATTAATAAAAAAATAGGTTTAATTTGTTTGTGCATTTTTTGTTCTGACTATACCCCCGACCATCTTCTCCTCATATTAATCTACGGTTAACTATTTATTTCTTATTTATTTATTTACTTTTTCTAAGCCCTATGGGTGCTGAGGATATTGGATTTTTGAAAAGGAGTAGTATTTTGTATCAGTCTGATGGTAGGGGTGGGGGGCTTATCAGGTTTGTTGAGACAGAAATAATTTAGCTACCTGTCCTCAGTTTAGTCTGTGTTTGTTTATGTGGGTCTGCCATCTTTATGGCCGTCCTGTCGGTGTCAGAGTCCTAAATAGTGGGTTTGTACAGTACTAGAGGCTATCAAGAAGTTTGATATGCCTCCTCGATGATAAATTCTTTCACAGTTGGTAGGTCGAGTTTCGTGTGTATTCGGTCCGTCTTTACTCTTTGCAGTGAACTATTCTCACAATACGTCTGAATATATAACTCAGGAAATGTAGTTTCTTGGCTGTTGGTGCTCTGTTGGTCAGCATAGGTGCTCCGTAGAGCGGGGGGTTAACCATCACTCGGATGAGTGACACATTACGCAGAGGCCTCTCACCTCTAATATTTTAGTAGAATTCTCTATTAATACAGGATAGACTCAGCAAACCTCAGCTAAGCATTTCATTGTATACCTTCAAGTACCAACCGTAGAAAAAGGTGGTATTTTATTACATTTATTTAACACATACGTAATGCTATTCACTAATGTTTTATTTTATGTTGTAGAGGGATCGGACAAAATAAATAAATAAAAATAAAAGGGACGCATGACGGTTAGCTATTTACCCCTCCTTATCTTTTTTAATCATATTAATGAAGTATGCATTTGCATGATTCAAAGGAAATAGAAAGTCACTCAAATATATTTAATTGATAGATTTTAATCTATGTCTTTATTATAATAAGAGAGACATTTTGTTTATGATAAAATTGAATTCATTTGAATTCTAATTGACTAAATAGAACCTAACCTTTTAGTTTCAGCACATCAAAAACATAAAAATCAGCCTGAAATCACGAGATCAAATTACAAACAAGTTTTTTGTAGATCTTGTAATCATATATTCATACATATGTAACCACATATCTGTGGCACACGCTTTGGTAAATGTGTTATGTACCTGAAAGATATCCAGGCAGCTAGCCAGGTAACCCTATGGTTGGATAATTAATGCTGGGGATGATAGCGCCAACCCAATTACTGATTCCCTCCCAATTAGCTTCTTGGAAATCAAAGCAGCTCCTAAAGGTGCCTTGTTACTTTGTCTATCTCTGTATCAGTCAGCTCTCCTTCTGAGAAGGCTCATTTGTGTTTTATTGATCGAAATACATATAAAACTTATTTTGGAAAATATAATAATTATAAGCGTTTAAAATTTATTTTACATCACAAAAGTTTATTACTCATTCGTACTAATAATTGTATTAATGTGTGTACTAATTATTTTATAAGAATATAACAATATTCAATTAGGTTATAATCATGTACTAATTGTTAGTTTATCTATTATTTAATTAATATGGATTTTCATTTATTTATTCGTCGTCATATTTTCAAGTACTACGTCAATTCTATACTTATGGTATGTAGAACATAGAATATAACTAAAAAAATTAAAATAAACCTCAATTTAAATAAAAAATGTAACTATTTTAGTTACAAGAAAGAAAACTAAATGTCAATAACCTTAATGCATTAATAGAATACAATTATGCATTTTAAAGTAGAAGTCATAACAGTGACATGGCTACTAGAGAATCATTGGGATCTCTTGTAGCCCTGCTTCGCCATCCACACGACAGCGGCAAAGCTTGCTGCCTTGGGAACTTAAGGCTGACTGTTAGTATGTAACATAAATGAGAATGTGAATTTATTTTATTTTAACCAAAATTGAATATTCTTTATCTCGTAGATAAATTATTTTCTTATTATTTAATGTTTTAATGTTATCGATTACATTTTTATATCATATTTCCAATTATTTATTCAGATAAAAATAATAGCTTTCATTCGCACATTTATATATACTATAAATGAATACTACGAAAGCTAATAATTCTTGTCCTCAATTGTGGTAGATTGTATTATTATTCTTCAGTCAAAGCTATTTAAAAAAAAAATATTGAACTCAGAAAATATTCATCATGAATGAATGAAAAGCTAAATTATCTATGTTGTTTACAATCCAACTATATTATTAAAACATAATACATAGTTTTCTGCAATGAAACAATTGTTGGGAACTGGTTAGACACTGAACTGTAGCAGATAGTAGAATCGTCAGGCAATGTTCGGTTCTTTGAATTGTTATTATATATTAGGAACTAATCAATAAATAATATGAGCTATGATTATTATTATATATCAGTAGTTGATATAAAAGTAGGAAACTCTAAAAGTAACAACTATTACTATGCTAATTTTACACTGAATATTCTGTTAAGTCAGATTAGAAAAAAAAACTGGCCAATAGAGCCAGGTTTTTTTTTTTAATAGTTTAACGCTAATTGCCGCCTACCTATTTATTTGATGTAATTAAGCGTATACATACACATGCATATGTGTATATTCCAAGGTTCAGTAAAAATATAATGTCTGCCTAGTACTATAGTTAGTACCGTAACTTCATATATATTTATTTATGTGACGTTTCGCTACATTATTGCTTGCATATTCATAGTAATTGACTGTAGGAGCTGAACCTGGAGTTAGTTGGATCACAGAGTAGGTTGTAGGTGTGTGTATATATATATTTTCTATTACAATAAAACCTAAACGTATGTGGTTGTTGGAAAATACACGGCCCCGTAGGATGTCTCTCCTACAA
>NW_027110726.1:50331-52789 GCF_000696795.3 Halyomorpha halys | reverse complement strand
GTATTAATAAAGGTTAGTTGTTGAGATACTCTTGTGTTGATTACTCTGTGTGTTACTACGAACCCCTTGTTATTTTGATTAATCCTTTCAGTTTAATCGTAAGTTATATATATTTATATATAATATATATACAACAGTCATTAAAAAAGTTATTAATATAGCTGTGGGTGGGTTAATTATGTGTGTGTGTGTGTGTGTGTGTGTGTGTTTAGCAAGAAAAGATAAAAATAGTGAAGCTTAACTTATTTTACTATTTGGCACTTTTTTTTACTGAACCCTAAACTTAATGAATATGCTCCAGTTTATACTATTTCAACAAGCATTATAACAGCCGGACCTGAAACGGTGTCCTTTTTTCCAGCTAGAGAAGCTGTAGATGGTGCTGAGTATATCCTACCTCAGAGTGCAAGGATATCCACCATTCTCATGCCGAGCACGTCCGCCATAACTCCCGGCCGTTTTGCTTACACAGGGCCTTTGCTTAGCAGATATTGTAAATATCGCATCGTCTCTCCGTGTATTTTGTTTAACGCCTTTCTTTTCGTGTTTCAAATCAATCTTTTTTTGTTGTGAAAAAAAGAAAATCATACATCAATATATCACTGATAAGATTTTTTACTGTTCAGAGACAAGAGACAATGAAACTCTAAGCGAAAAATCTGTTGAAAATTCAATCGTCAAGATGAATTCAATTATTTTAAATGATTATGAATACGTGAACCAGCTGTCAACGTTGTTATGTTTTATAAACAGTATTATAAAAATCATGATTATAAAAAAAAAAAAAATCTGTTTTTATTTTTAAACCACAACCCAAGACTGTATGTATTTGTATCCCAAAGGATTGTTGTGCCTTCAGTTTGAGTAGCAAAATAAAATTCAATTACCTCATTATAAATTCTGTCACAGTCGGTAGGCCGAGTGTGGGGTGTATGTTTTTTGTTTTATTTTTTTTTCCCGATCTCTCTAAAACAGAAAAAACAATCAATTAGTGAATGCTTTATTATGTGAAAAAGGAATAAATCGTATTGGGTATTACCTTTTACTACCTTTGGTATTTTAAGGTTACCTGTAATGTTTATTTATTGGTTGTGAAGTGTCCAATCTAAATGGTCCTATTATTAAGAAAGAATCCGGAGGTGAGGGGCTTCATCATGTTGATTTTCGCATAGAAGATAGAGAAAAATAAAAACATTAATTATTAAAGACAATAGATAATGGTAAAATAATAAGAAAATAGTCAGAAGTCGAAAAGAAGTGTGGGGGTGGGGGAGGAGGGGCAAATGTAATTTTCTTTTTGTAGTTGATTGTGTCTCACAATACTTCTGAGTATACCGCACTAAAATTGTTGGAGCTTCTTGGATGTGGTTGGTGCTATGTTGGTCAGCATAGGTGCTCCGTAGAGTAGGGCTGGCTCTCTGACAAAGAGCACACTTTGTGTTCAGAATCAACGGCTATATGTCAGAATTACACTAATTGTCAAAATATTAACAAAAATAAATAAAATACTGCAGGAATAATATTTTTTCTTCAACATTCTTATGTTTTCCATCTTAGGTCAAGAAAAATGGATTATCCAATACATTAACAACTTATTCAAGCCAGATTAGGAAGTCCGGGGTTTATTATGTGGGTCTGCCACTAAATAAAAGTCATCCTTCCTGTTGCCAATTTATACATGATAATAGTTAGTTGGTCCCTCATCAGGTTCGGTTTCTTTTGACCTTTTTATCTTCATCATAATATTTAAAGTTTTGCTTCTTAATATATTATTGTTTTTTCTTATTTTAATAGTAAATATTTATACTTTATTTTAAATATTTTATTTTTTAAGAACACAAATGTAAAATATACATATATGAAACAGTAAAAACATTTTTAAGTTACACATTTTTTTATTGCCACTTTAGCAACCTATGAACAAGCACAAAAGAAGTATATCTTCGATTATATACATGTTTCCTCATAAATAATTTTTTAATATGTACGAGGAGAAGATGTTTGGGATGCGGTCAAAATGAGACACAAAAAAGTTAATGTAACTTATTTCCTTGTGCCAATGAAACATTTTTAAAAATACTTAGGAGATTCAAAAATATGATGCTACCGCCTACCTATCAATGTCATCGTGTCATTATTATGGTTAAAGAATGATAAGTTATTAAAAAAAAAAAAGTTATTTTCTGGAAGAAAATCATTTTCTCTAGCTTATGAAAAAAAAGAAATGTTATTGTGTCGAGTGAATATTTCTATGATGTCAAGTTTGAAATAAGTCAGGAAAGGATTGTGCTAGGCAGCTCTTCTGCTGCTGGAGAGAAAGCAGACATCCCTGGAGGATTGGCTGTTCTCTCGGGGCCTAAGTCGAATCACCACTCTCTTCTGATGGTCCATGGGGCAGGCAAGATATTGCTACGATTTAAGGAGGCTAATTTAGCTACATATCACAGCGTAGTATGTA
>NW_027110726.1:36780-50281 GCF_000696795.3 Halyomorpha halys | reverse complement strand
TTATGGCAAATATCCCTTAAATAGGTACACGACTATACGTTGCTTAGGATTCCCTTATTTTGGTATCCCTTATATATTATATATTTGTATTTCATTACACGCTATTTTCCTTAAACTTTGCTGCTTCCTTCTTTCATACTAATCAATATCTTCTTATTTTTTTTAAGTTCTTCTTTATAAGTCTTTTCTGAGTTGGGGACATGCTATTACTTTGAAATGGAAATCAACGTTTTAAATATGATATTTTCTTCGAAAAAGGGGATAGCTGGAAGAACTTTTTTGAATAGTTTTAGTGCTTCGCATTCTTGGAAAATATTTCAAAGAAATATTATGCCGTCCTTTATCTTAAAAATCATTTTTAGATAATTTTAAATTCTCTCATTCGGCACTTGGTGTGTCCCTTCAAAATTTATATAAAAGAATTAGTTTCATTGGATTTTTCCGATTACATTTCATTTTTTTTCTATAGATGTGTTCCTGAAAGTGAGAGTTCGTTATCAAGAGGTTTCATTTTATATAATAATAACTATAATTATATAGTTTGTTTAATATCTTTGAATAGATTTTGTAAAAAATCGATTTTATGTTACTTGAGGTTAACGAATTTAAACTATTGACACAAGATGATGTTAATAGTGGAACCGGATCCAATGCCACACAAAAAATGGCCAATTTTTGTCAAGAAAAAACATTCGAAACCATATTGATTGAATATACTTTTTGGAAGTTCATTTCTTCCAGCAGAATTCCTTATCAATATTCATTTTCGAAATATAGATATGAGATATTTTCAATGTATATAAAAAACTAAGTTATTGCATTATTTTAACATTAACATTATCTTTACAATTACGATAAACATGAAAAGCAAAAATATACTTTAAAAAATACCTAATATATTCAGTAAATAAAATATTTAAGCAATATTCATTTTTCAATTACCTGAGATATAAAAGTTAATAAATATTTTTTGTTTTGTTTTTCAAGTTTGCTGAGAGAAAATAATTAAATTTATTGTTTTAAAATTATATGCCAGTTAAAAAGGATTAATCATGCATGCTAACTTCTTTTATATGCAGATACTGGAGTTTTACTTTAATAAATTCTCGTTAAGTATTGATTGCGTTAATAAGATGAACTAATTTTTCTCATTGATGTTTTAAAAAAAATGGAAAATCATTACACAATGGTGGTCCTATAATTAATAAATGTCCACTCTTTTCTCATGAGATATACACATGCAAAACAAAAAGGCTTTTAGTTGATTAAATTGAAGATTAGAATGAGAATAATAATGGAAGTGGAGTAGACATGTTGACTTTTTTTTTTTTACAGTTATATTAGGGGTATTCATGATGTTGTGTTAAATGTTATATGTTTTACTATGTTAAATGTTATAACTATAGGATTGTGAGCAGCCCTATTTGAAGTCATGTTAAACGTTAAATGCATAAGAGTCCCTAGCGGATTTTCTCAGCAACTTATTGTATAAGCCTTTATGTTTATAACCTTCCTTCCAGACCCTCATGTTATTGTTTACTTCAGTTTTGATTTAAGTAATTAATTAAAACATGCCTAGAGTGAGTGAAAAGTGGAATTTGTGTGAAAGTTTAGCTTGTGAGTGTCTTATTGATCTTCAAACTTGTGAAGAAGAGAATGAAGATGAGCTAATTGACAACTGTATTGAAAGTCACAACAACTAATATGGCGGCGATCTCAACTGGTCTATTGTGTGACGTCATTCTCGATTTAACTGACCAAGTAACAGACTCTCAGCCATGTTAAATGTTATTTCGTTTTACCACGGCATAAGAAGGCAATTTTTTTCGATTTAACACGAGTTTTTCCATTTAACACGCTTTAACATAGATCATGAATACCCCTATTATTGTATATGATTTACCACATGAAATATTTTTCCCTTATAAAAAATCTATTTATTCCAAAATTGTTCATTATCAACTAACGGTACCCATTTTGTAAGGCTTGGTGGACTTTCGTAGGCTCCCAAACCTACAGGGTTGACTCGCGTTTACAGTAATAAATAAATTACTATCTGCCTCAGCCGGATTCATACCCAGGTCCTTGGAGTTAGTTGCATATTATATTACTTATTTGTTAATTTATTGTATTAATTATTTATATATGTATATATAAGAACTAATTTTTTTTGGAGGAGAAAGTACAACGTAGAGTGATGTAAAAAGAAAAAAACAGTAACATTTGTTCTCTCGTGATTGGAACCTGTGACCTACCACGATTTTCTATGAAGGCCATTTCCAATTTATATATCCCAAAATATGGTGTAAAAACCTCAACTTATAGTAGTCGATGGACTTTTTGATTTTTATATAAAATATTATTTGAATATCTGAGTGCTAGAAGATTACATAATATTAATTTTACCTAACAGTTTATGCCAGAATGGATTTATTTAATACTGTGTCTGAGATAAAAAAAAATGTATATAAGACATACAGCTTTCTTTGCAGCTTCTGATGTATATACTTCATATTTTCTTTTTATTTGAATATAATAATATAATATAAAGTTCACAATAAATTTTCAACATTATCGCATTCGCAAGGGAATTTTTATTATTATTTTTATGCCATAGCTTTATTTATTGGAAACATGGGATAACACTGTAAATAATCAGATCTGTAATTTTCCTTTTTTGAAGGGATCCTCTTATACTGGACAATTATGAATTATTTCTTGGTACACAGGGGTAGTACGGGACAAAGGGTTTTCAGTCTTTGGTTGGGTCAAAGCCTTTGACTCTATTGACTGCTACCCACAAGCCAGTGAACTTTTGCTTCAGGGCGTGATATAAATGACTGTACTCTTTTGAAGGCATAAACTTCAGTTGGTTCAGAAGATGTATAATTAATGGAAATATAAATAAATATTACAGTATATTTTGCTTTCTTTATGAGAAATAATCTTGTCAAGAATATCTAAAATTTTATTATAATATAAATAAAAATAAGCAGTACCTTTCGAAAATTATATTTGTATGAATAATATTTATACATACACTTCAACTAACCGTTTTCCTGATGAGATGTGTTTTTGAAACTTTACGCTCTATGCATAAAAACATAATGTGACTTAGTTATAATTATGATGAGTTATAAAACCTCTAAACTCCCTTTTTCTAAGGAAAAATTTTAAATGAATTTCAAAGATTTATGCATTTGTAACAGTTTGATACTTCTAAAGCAAAAATGGGGTTAGCTATTTTTTTATATCATTATTTCTTTATTACCATATCAGGTTGCGTGTTAATGTCAACATCTTGTTAACTTTTTTTAACAGTTAATAAGGGGTGAGAAGGACTATAGTCTCGTGCTGAAGCCACCCCTAACTATGTACAATGCTTTAGCAATTGAACAATTATAAATAATAAAAATCAATTATCAAAAAATTAATAATAGTAATAGTTATATAATTCAAGAATAAAAGAACAAATGACAAGCGAAAACAAATAATATTCAAAATTATTAACGATAACAGTAAAAATAAGTTAATATAGATCTTACATCAGGATGTCTTGCTTCATTCTTCGGGATATGGTTGGATTTCCGACGATGTTGCTACACCTTTAACTGCTAGTAGCTAGGATGCAATTTTGTAAATAGTATTTGATGAAATCTTTAATCGATTTCATTTATAGTCCTCGATATTGATGAATGTTTCTTATAACCGGTGGGGGGGGGGGGAGAATATAATTGTGCTTTGAAAACTCAATTTAGTGAAGGTTTAATTTAGTTTTAAAAACTAACAACAAATCATAATTATATTAAATTTCAATATCTTCTTACAATTTTACATACCAAAAAAAAGTTTAGGGAATTAGAATATCGATATCCAGTGATTTTCTTATTTTCCTAAAATCTTATACAGATCTTAAAATATAATTTATGAAGTCAGAAATTAAATAATATATTAATTTGTATCATAAAATTATAACATAATTACAATTCCTTTTTATATATTTCAGAGCTAACAAAATAATGAACAATTTTGGATGTCCAAAATAGTTTGAGGCTGGAATCTTTATAATTTGTTTTTATACAGTTGATAACAGATTTATGAACGATTGGTAATGTTTTAAAAATGTTAAAATATGTAAAAAAAAAAAAATCAACGGAATAATTAAATCTCTATAACATCCTAAGTTAACTATTTCTTTTAATCGTCCTTCTTACTTTTGATTCTGGGAAAATAAGGATTATTTTAATGAGGTGTAGATAGTTGACCGTAGATTAATGCTTGAAGAAGTTTGTCGGGGGTGCGGTCAGCAAAGAACAACATAAATAAACAAAACCATATTTATTTATTTTATGCCGACGTTTCGACCTAAGTTTCAGGTCGAGGCATAAATGATCATTTATGATTTAATTCAATATTTTATACAATTCTAAATTTGTTTGTGTACTATTCCTTTTCAATTGTATGTTACTCTAAATGTTGTTGTTATCTCTTTTGTTCTATAGCCCTGATAAAGATCTGAAACTCAGGTCGAAACGTTGGCATAAAATAAATAAATATGGTTTTGTTTATTTATGTTGTTCTTTGCTGACCGCACCCCCCGACAAACTTCTTCGAGGATTATTTTAAGTCGCATTTCTAACAGTGAATACTCCTGAAGATTATCTTTTAGCAAAGAAGACTGCAGATCTCAACGGTATTTACGGTTGTCATAGTGTTGAGCCTGGTTAAAATTTCTTGGGGTAGCCAACTTTCTAGGAAGGTAAGTGATGAGGGGCTGTTTGAAACTAGAAGAAACATTGATGGATAGTGCAGATCCCATGTGATGCCAGGACACACTAAGTGAGGTGTAGAGGGTTTATTATACTACATATCTAACATAAAGTGTATATTGAACATTAACGTAGTTTAATAAATTACATTATAAATTTTCAAAAGTATTTTGCAAATGCTGCTGTTGATAATTTATAAAGATGAGATCAAAATTCTGTTTCTGTTATTTGACGCTTTGGGATTAACACATTTAACTCGGGAAATGAATACCTGTGAACATTTATGTTACAATTAGTTATTATACCTTATGTTTAATAATTGTTTCACAATTCACTTTGTTCTAGCTGGAACTTAGATCATAGTGAGAGAAATGTTGTAAGAAAAAAGTTTGTTCTTTTCTTTTGATCAGGGATGGTCCGATTCTCAAGAATAAGTTAGTCGTGTTGAACAAGAATGTGTTAGTAGTTGAAGGATAGGAGTTACCTTAAATAAAAATACTTTGTGACCCTCTTTATACTATTTTGTCTAAGGAAAGAAGTCTAGGGGGAAAAGAGCAACATGTAATTTTATAATTTAGCTTTTAGTGCATCTTTGGTTATTCACATATCACTGTTTTCCTTAAGCAGTGACATCTCAGTCAAAAATAAAAGTTTTGTTTAAAATGGATGAGTTTCAATGATATATCCTTAGATAAGGATTTCTTTCTCTAATATGGTTCATCTACAGATTGTCTACAGGTTATTAGATGTTATACTATTGGTTTCTTTCTGCAGAATAAGAAAAAAATAATACTGATTCTATAAATGATTTTTTTTTTTTTTTAGAAATAAACAAATAATATTGATTTTTAACTTCGTCCGAAACTCTTAAAACACTCTTTTCAAAGAAATTAAAAATCAGGTATTTTTTTCTACCAGTGACTATTGGTATGGTTCATGACTCCTTTGCATCGTATCCTCTTTTAGCATACACAGAAATATAGATTTATTGCCCTTATGAGAGCGAAATATTGATTTCAAATTTAAAAAAAAACTTTTCAATCGTTTTATGTTTTATCTACTGATCCTTAATATGTTTAATTAGATACAGTTTTTTGCTTTTTGTTGAAGTTTATATAGCCCTAAGCCTATGACAAGTTTAGTGTAGATTGGTCGAATCGTGTTGAATTTTCACCATTTTTTGATTTTTCAATTTTAGTTTAAAAATTGTATTTTTTGATTTTTTTGAGATATTAAAAACGAATATAAACTTCCACTCCCACAAAATCTTTTACTGTATTCGTCACTTAGTTGAAAGTTTGCATACAATATTTCATTATATGTTTTAAAAAAGGCTGTATAAAAAAAAATGAAATTTTAATATCTTCCTGGCTTCTTAAACAGTATCCCTTTCACATGAGCCATTTACATCGGGACCTGGTCGTGCATTACTCCAGGTACCCCGATTGCATTTTAGAATTTAATTAGTGTGGAACAAAGCAGGTTGAATTGTGAGACATTTCTGATTATTAGTAGCACTTATATTTTATTTTAGTAAAATTATAATTCCTTAGAGGGGCAACTGGGGTTAATGTAATAATTATTTTCTTTATAGATATGATATCAAAACTTGGGGTCTCATGTATTAAGAAACAGTTATCGCTTATCTGTCTGACGTCTGCGTCGCTTCCCCCTCAGTGGTTCCCTATTGCAGTGGTTTTCGCCCACCGTTGAAAATGGTAAAAACTATTTAATCGCTTTAGATATCCAGAAAAACGTCCCTCTATCTCGAAGGCTGGCCAGGTAGTCCCCGTCTGTAGCGTGTTAGTAGAGGCAGTCCAGGTTCTATCTTGCGTACCACGATAGTCAATATCCGGCTGCATCGCAGTTGCGGCATCTTCGGGGTCTTCTGGTGTCCGCAGCAAGTGGGGGCATCAGAAAATGAGATCCCTGACCCTGACTGTATTCAAATCAGTATTCTGATGTATACAATACCGAAAATATAGGATTATGTAAATCCTTCACGAACCGTCAAGAGAAAATTACATATTTGTATATATTAAACTATTGCTGTAGTCGTGGCTTGATAAAGTTCACATCTTTTTGTTATTTTTTTTTTTAGGGGGTCTTATCGTAAATGATTACCACCATCAGCTTTTATAAAATGGGCAGTAATTGGATCTTAAATAATTTTCTCAATTGTATTTTATCATCTTAGTGGAGGGTTAAGGCATTATTATCATGTTATTTTCTTGACTACAATGAGTAGATTTTTGGCTCATTTTTTTCAATTACGATTTAGTGAAGATCTAACCTCATAATTTGCATTTTTTTTTTATTTCTGGAGTAAAATTCCTGCCTGGCTTAGGGGAAAATTTGGATCTGAAAATTCCACCTTTTTGTTTTTCGGAATCACCCATTATTATTGTTTTAGCCGTTGGCTAAAAATGATTAACACAGTCTTCTTGAAATAATATTTAGAATATAAAATTTTAAAATGTCAGGATTAAATAATGTTATATCATTTTAAATATATTTTTTTCCATTTCTTGAAACAGGTACTTATTTCATAACAGTATTATTTCATACGTATTTCATCAACAGTCCAACGTTTCGGCCATTTCGGCCATCCTCAAGGACAATCTAAATATTTAACAGCTTATATTATATATTCATTTGTAACATTTATAACAACAACATTATCACTTATAATATAACATACCTTCAATATAAATTATCACCTCACATTAAATTGAAAATTTGTTTTGCAGGCTATTCTGCCCAGGTAATTAATTATAAGTTAAAACCCTATGAAAAAGTCAATTGTTAGAGAGTCATATTTATTATTAATAAGCTTACCTAAGCTTGAGTTTAGTTACCTATTTTTTATTAAATATCTAAATTTTCTAATTTTCAAGTTATCCACAAAATCACTACCATATACAAAACTATTTATAACCTCTCACTCACTCAGTTCAGCCTTGAAACAATGACGCTTTAGTAAGCATAAAACCTTCTCGAATTCTCGAATCAACAATATAGCCTGCAAAACAAATTTTAAATTTAATGTGATGTGAGAATTTATATTAAAGGTTATATTATATTATATGTTATATTATTAGTGATAATTTTGTTGTTATAAATGTTACAAATGAATATATATTATAAGCTGTTAAATATTTAGATTGTCCTTGAGGATGGCCGAAATGGCCGAAACGTTGGACTGTTGATGAAATAAAAAGTGTTGAGACTATATAGGGATACAATTTTTATTTATTTAATAATGTTATATCTTTTACTAAGATCAATCCAAGTTACGAGCTAGAGAATTTGTAAGCGAGTTCCCGTTACGAAACGATTCTCGGTGTAATTAAAGAAGGTTATATAAAGTTTCAGCTCTGTAACCACCACCTGCCATGCTGGGAGATATGTCTCTGGTCTAACCCTTTCCCATCTGTCATAAACCTTTCTCATTTCTCTTTTCATAATGATCATGTTTTTTTTGTTTTGTTTTTTACTAGATGACAATTTTCTTAATGAATAAAAAAAACAAAAAATATATAATTATATGTATATTAATATCAAGATGAAATGATAAGAGATAAGAATATTCTAGTAGTTATATATATATATATATATATGTCAAACACTTTGAAACTAGGGTATATAAACATTAATAAATTTTATTTTAGTTCCCAAGCTACATGATAATTTATATTTAGTTCACATCATTGCAAGATTAAAAATATATTTTATTTTAAAAAACCAAGTGGCTGTTTTTAGTATTTAAAAACTGCAATTATAAACTGAAATAATTGATTATCTAATATATAAAATGAATATTTAAATGTTCGTAGTTTATGTGCCACCACGCCAAGCATCTGATTCTTCTGAGGCGTTTTGCTAAAACTTCAGTATTTTTTTCTGAAAGGTTATTGGTTATTCCAATTTCCATTTTTTCCGCGTAGCTCATATAGTATACATTTTCTTCACGGTTATTGTTTGGCCAATCGTTTCGTTTCTTTTTAAAGAATAAGAAAAAAATAATATTGATTCTATTAAATGATTTTTAGTTTATTAAAAATTAAAAAAAGACATCAAAAATCATATTCATTTCTATTATCGTCCATAATCCTTAAAAATCTCTGTTTCAAATAAATTAAAAATTAGGAATTTTTCACCTAAATTTATTAGGGGAGGATTGTTTCTACCAGTGACCATTGTTCATAACTTCTTTGCATTTTATCCTGTTTCTACGTTAATACGGTTGTTGGAAAGCTGTATAATTGCTCTTTTAACACAATTTAGATTCATTGCCCTAATAAGGGCGAAATATTCATTCCAAATGAAGAAAAACTTTTCAAACATTTTATATTCTATCTACTTATCGAATCTGATTGATTAGATACAGTTTTTACATTTTGTTGAAGTTTGTATTGGTTTACGTTTTTGTTGATGGGTTGAATCGTGTTGAACGTGAAGTTTTTTTTATTGTTGTTTTTTAATTTTTTACTTTAGACTTTTTTTTTTCCAAAAAATGGCCACAGGTAGTGGGCTATTACGACATTTTCCTTCTCGCAGCCCAATATAATTTTATTCGTCCTCTTAGTTCGTCCGTATCTCGCTCAACATCCACCAGACCAACACACGCCAAGAGATGGTACCCATCCATGTCCCCCATGTTGCATAGAGGACATTTAGGGGAATCTACGATGCCAATTTTACTTTAGACTAAAAAATTGTATTTTCTGATTTTTTAGTTCAGGTATTAAAAACTAATATCAACTTGCACTCCTACAAAATCTTTTACACCACTTTGATAAGTCAGTCGGTACGAATAATAAGTTTCAATATCGAACTAATATTAAATCACGATGAGATTATTATATAAGAAATATTTATACTATACGGAGTATACGCATAGTAATATCTTATTTATTCGTTTCAAATAAAGATACACTTTTCAAATGTTTGAATTTATTTCTCTAGTTCTAACAAGTTTAATTAGATCCGGTGTGTGCCCTTTGGTGCAGTTTATAGAACATATATCCCATAGAATATAGCCCTAAACAACTGCCAAGTTTGTTGTAGATTCATTTGAGTCATATTGAAGTTATTCCTATTTTCTCACTTTATATTTTTATTATATAATTCTATACCTTTATAAATTATATAGATAGTATAAGCAATTAATTAAACCATTAATTCAAAGTGTAAATAACTTAACATATTGATTTATATCAAACGTTCAATAGTATACAAATAATTTATCTACATCTCTCAATCAAGCAATTGCGAAGCAATGTCTGGTCTGCTAGCAATTTTTATATCTTGAAGCTGAACAGATAAATTTTGAAGAATATTAGGAGAGTATTTGGGCGCCAAATTTCAGTTCTTTAATTTTCCTCAAACCATAATAACAACGCTAGTCTATTTATAATTTTTTAAAAATATAAAATAGAATAGAATGTCATATAATCTTATTAAATTATTGACTGTATGTTAAATCAGGGAAAATTTTGTCAAAATATCTTCAATGAATTCACTTTAATTTTTTTTTTTTCGAAAATAAAAATAAATGTTTTTTTTTTCAACTGTGGCTTTTAGTCATTGTAACATGACAAATGAAATCGTAAACATTTCAATTCAAAGTCATTAGTATTGTAATCATCTAAATTTTAGATAAAATCTTCTATTATCATACAGCAATACAATATCATCTTCCTCAGACAAAAAGGTTCGTATACAGAAGAAGTAAAAAAAAATTCTCTGTTTGTGCTTATTCTTGAATTAGATCATTGACGTCAAAGCTGCTCGAACAGAACATTGATTATGACGTTAAAATCAATTTTTAAAAATTACGTCAGTATTCTTTGCTCTCCCTTTATATAGATAATTACAGTAATTAATAATGCATCATAATATTTCCAGGTTAATTACTGATGATTAATTACTAGAGTGTATTTATGGGTTCAACACTCAGTATCAATAAAAAAGAAAATATGGCAATTTTAGGGCTGACTGACAGAAGTGAAGCATTTGGAAATTAAATAGTGTATTACGATTTTATAAATAATAATCATTTTGCTTGACTTAAGGTAGAAAATATTATTTCCAGAATAGTAATTAGAATAGAACAGCTATTTCCTAAGTAAATTCTAGCCGGAACAATTTTCATCTTGTGATGGAAGATTATAGATAGCAGTCCGAGTGAGTAAACTGTTGCGTAATCTACTAACGGACACATCACAATAAAAAGAGAAGTATCTCACCGTATAAGTACTCAATACTCAATTTAATTTATGCAAACATACGTAATGCAATAATTAATTTAATGGTTTTTATTCCGTTTTAGAGGGATCGGAAAAAAGTGAACAGTCACTGCGGACATAATTAATGTCCACTCACTTCATACTCTTCTACTACAATATAAAAAATGTACTGCTAGAATTTACTAGTGTTGTCCTCTTCCCCTTCATCACCGCTTCCGTTTCCTCTTGAGCGTCCATGTAAACCTCGCATCACGAAATAATTTTACTCCCGTATAATTTTTTTTGTCTTTAGTTGTAGACCGTTGAAAACGAAAGTTGACTTTCATATTGTTTAAGACTAATTGTGAAAGACTAGTATACAAACTGAATTAAATCCACTACTAAAAGTGTAACTTAAACCATATAACGAAGCAGAAGAATCGGTAATTAATTCTATATAATAAGTTAATAGTTTATTTTCTGTCGTTAATATTTTATACTATAGTATTATATTATATATATATAATTCTATACCCTTTTCATAAATTTTGAAAGTAAATACGCTTTGAGCTATACGGCCCCATTCAATAGTTTACAAATTATACTTCAAAACCTCACACGTTTCTTACAAAAATGTACTTGGTAAAAAAAAAAAATCATTTCAAGTACAATAACTTGATCTTGGTCTTCGTAGACGGTACGGTACATTAAATCTGCGAAAATAATGTTGGTACCAAACTTCCGTCACTTAAATCGTATTTCCTCCTTCATGGTATATGACATCCTACTCAGTCAAACATTTGTGTCAATTTTTAAATCTCTAAATTTGCTCTAAACTAAAAATTAGACCTAACCAACATAAAATAAATAAAAATTTAATATTAGCCATATGCTTCCAAATTCATAGTTAAATATAATTTTTAATCCGTAAAGAAAAATTTGTTTCGTGAGCAGTTGACATTTCTTATGAATTTTCATTCCGCGCCTGTATTTCAAAGATAATTAAAAATATATAAAGGATCTCTATTGGTCGAATAAAAAATAAGGAAATTAAATTGTAAAGGTTCACATTAATTTAGTTCCTTGAGGGGATCCAAATTGAATTTAATCATACCACTCTCACACTCAAACTGGCTTTGTCATCATAAATCTTTTTTTCTCTTCTAACTATATTGTGATCCATATTAGCTTTTTTCTCTTATGACTGTTCGTGAGAATATTGGGATAATTAAGGAAAAATATTGTTGAATTTTATTTTATTAGCTGTATGTGACCACTGGAACCATTAATGTTAGACCTGCGTGATCTCAGCAAAGCACGCTACTGCACGCCTTTAGTGAAAAAAAAATGGGAAAAGGAGCACGATAATATTTAGTCCATTATAAACATATAGTGAAAAGTAAAAACAAATTACTTATTCAGGTGGCAATGTGCAAGTATTGGAATTAATTTAATTTTATCAGAGAATAAGTGTTATTATAATTTAAACTAATACCTCCACTTTCTTTAATTTATTTTTCCTATAAATTGCTAGAAGGTTTGTACCCCTTGGTTAAACATGTGTTATAACATGTCTTTAAAACTAAACATATAAGTTGCGGTATGATGAAATGGGCTATTAACTGATAGAGGACGATATCAGCTGATAAAGTGCGAAATCAGCTGACGAAGGGCAAGATCATCTGATTGAGTTCCATAAGGGCAGTACTCTGATTCCTATTAGAAAACATACATAAGAAAAATTAATTTTACAATTAAGGGAGTATTGAAGTTGCCATAAAGTACTTCGTTTCTGCAAGTACAACTTCGTTTCTAGTACTGTAGAAACAAAATAAACCCTGAAAAATTTCACCAAATCACCTTTACTCTCCGTCGTAAACCTCTGCCCTCCTGTCCTACAGTATCCTTTCTAAATACTCCACTAACGCCTGTTGAACAGATTCGATACTTAGGGCTCCATTTTGACAAGAGACTTACTTGGAATCCACATAGAAGACTAAAACAACAAGGAACTGGTCGTAGATTCAGGGCCACCCGTAGTTCAGTGGTTAAGATACAGTCTTACCAATTTGATGTCTACTGTCGGTTCCGGTTCGAATTCGGCCTGGGACGTTGACTTTTTTCATTGCGTGGCGGTCCCACAAATTGAAAAACTTTGATCCCCAACTATGGTTGGGCAGTATAGAACTCCAGTATAAAATGGGAGTCTTGGCCGGAAAAAAAAAACTCTGGGGCTCTACCAAACCATCAAATTCTTCCCGCATCCAATCGTTACAATCCAAAATCCTACGTAAAATCCCTGATGCTCCTTATTACGTTACAAATAAACTCATTCAGAAAGACCTTAACATCCCATTTGTTGCAGATTTGGCTCAAAACAGATATGCGTCTTTCATTCTAAACGCCCTAGCCATCCTAACCCATTAATTCTTAATCTCTCATCCTTAACAATCTTTGATAATCCTCCGAGGCGTCTGAAAAGAAAATGTTTTTTTTTTTTTT
>NW_027110726.1:29578-33446 GCF_000696795.3 Halyomorpha halys | reverse complement strand
ATTCTGCCGCAATAGTTTTGGGTGTGGCCAAATTCCTGGCAATTGTAACATTGCTTGGGGCCACCGATATTTCTCATCTTCTCGACGGAATAAATCATGTGGTCTATGGGACCCACTTTTTTAATATCGTCAAGGGTTGTAGTGTTGTAGAAAATGGCCACAGGGCCTTCTAATTTAAATTAATGCTTGAAGTAACACCAATGGGTGGTCCCTTCTCAAGATTTTTAAGTGTAAATAAAACATACAACATATTTACTTATTCTATTTATTTTTTGTATAGTTGTAAATCACATGAAATAGATAAAAAAAAATGGCTATTTTATTCGCATTACATTTATGGGATTGAATGGGCGTTGCGGATCACTGCAGAGGGAAAGTAAGAGAGACTGAAACAGAGATAATAGGGAATATAGTGTTAAGAATAAATAAGGAAAATTTGGCTTTGTGCGAAAAGAAAATAGATATATAGTACAAAAATAAAATAAAATTGGTAGAAAAAAGCGTATTTGAAATATATTGTATTTAGATTATAATTAACTAATATTTGAAAAAAGAAAAATTATAAAAACCATTTTCTTTTGTGTAGAAATATGTTTTAGAAACCCTGTGTATTTGAAAAACATCACTGATCAATCATTTTTCTCTTTATAAATCTACTTAATAGTGGAAAAAAAAACTAACAACAATATATATAAATGGTATATTTATAAAACCTAAGGTGGTCTTGTTTTATCACATAAATCTTATTCAAAGAAGTATTGAATTGTAAACAAATCAAAACGTCTAACACAAATATCCACTTAAGAAAGAATAGCAAATCTAAAGAAATAATTTTCCTTCCTTGATAAACTCACTCATCGCTGAAATTTTTCTAGCCTCGCTTTCTCTTGAATGCCCGATAATCTTCCTAGGCTATTGAAAAGATGAGACCTGTTACTCTAGAAAACTTGTTGGAGTTGGAATTGCAGTACCAAAAATGATTAGTTTCCCCAGAAGACAGTATCATGCTGTCATGACATAAACATCACATTTTATTGTAGTAAATTTTTAATATACATTAATAAGTAGTTTTTTAGTTATGAATTTCAATAAATAAATAAAAAAGTTAATAAGCCCGACCAAATCCACAATGTTCATTAAACGTTTGCAAGATTTTCCATGAGCTCTTATTTCTTTTAATATCGCAGTGCTTATTTCGTCTCAAAATGTACTGTGCCAAAATTATTCAAAAAATGTTTGAATTTTAAGCGAACCAAAACATCAAGCAAACAATATTTATATACTGAATGATAAAAAAATAACAACAAATATTTTGTATTTCAAAATCCTTTACGTTACATTCCAGTTTCGTGTCCTAATAGAACAAAAAATTCAAAATTGAACTACCAATTCCTAGAAATAAAGCAGGATTCGTAATTCATTTAAAATACTAATTCCATATTTAACAGCTTTTTTTGACAGAAGCCATTTGAAATCGATGCGCAGTGGTTGAAAAAAATATTTTAGTATTTCACATTCATTTATGGTGACTAATATTCTTTTATTTACACCATACATTTATAAAGGTTGCCATTATTGGAGTATTTAATATATGTCAGTAACTAAATAATATTTAAAATATTATAATACCAATATAAAAGAATAGCTTTTCACTGTATATTATTATTAAATTAAAATATTTTGTTAAAAAAGTCGTGATATACGATCATTCCTTTAGTAAACTTATTTTTTAGCCCTCGATTCCCCATTAAAATCATCCACTACTATATTTTTGTTTTAATGGATTTAAATTTACCTTTAATGAATTCTTAATCGATATTTGTTATTTATTCGATTCTCTTAGTTTAGTTTATTCAATGATAATATTATTTTTAATAATTAATTTTTAGCTATATTTTTATATATCTATATTTTAGCTTTGATGATCACCCAAATAATTGAGTCAATTATACCATGGTATAATAAAAAATGAAACGTAAACAACTTATTTGACCTTATCTTTTAATAACAAATCATAATTACAACTTAATTAAGATTATGATTTTTATGTGTTTATTACTGTTTATAAATGTAATTATTATATCAAAAACAACTTGAAATATTGATAAAACTGAGCGTCAAAATAGGATGGTCAATCAGGAACAGTAAAAAGATAACTTATAAATCATGTTACTGTTATTTTTGCTAATAAATTATTCTAAAATATCTAATCTTTTTTTTAATTATAATAAGTAACAAAAAAATTAAAAGAATGATATTGGCTAACAGATCAGGACAAGGTTTTTACCAGTCAAAAAAGAGCTATAGAAATAAACAGGGGAAAAGCTGTCATTTCCATGTTTGGCTCCCAATAAATTACCTTTTCCCAGAACAATTTGTAGGGAAACGGCTTCGATCAGTTCGCGAAATTGATATTGTTCATTGAAAATGGTGTCATTTAATTACGAACGAAACAGGAAAGTAATTATGCTGCTGTAACAATTTTCTAGCCGCAATTTCGTCGTCATTGATTCAAATGGTCGTGGATGTGAAAATTTAATCGACTAATTATGAAATTTAACATGAAAATCTTTCATTTTAGTCAAAAATAGATTTTAATAATGGAAATTTAAATGATTGTATTACTAAACCATGATGTTATAATTTTTTTTCGATTTTTTGTGTTGTGGATTGTGAAAAAGTCTCCCCAAATGAAAATATCTTAAACTTGATAAAAATAAAAATTTACGATTTTAAAAATTAATTAATATATTTTACCTATCTCGTTCGGGATCATTTTAAATCATATTACTAATTTAGTAAATTTTATAATTTCTTTCAGTTTCGAACTTACCATGAAAGTTTAATTCTAAATTATATTTATTCATGAAACATTAAGATATATTTGTCATACACTGATTATTTGTATACTTACCGTCGGAGTTATTATATACGTTACACCTTAGGGGATGACATTGTTTGTTTTTTTCAGCCAAGACTGGATTGGAGTTCTATACGTTTATGGGTCCGCCAATCAATGAAAAAGTCAATACCTCATACAGGATTCGAACCGGCACCGCCAGCGATCTCAAATGTGTAATACTGGGCCTAACCAACTGAACTACGGGGGGCCCGAATGACATTGTTAGAATGATGTCAAAGTGATGAGCGTTGGCCCAGCAAATATTAGTGAAAGGGTGGGAGATAATTATTTTCTGTTTCACTGTAGCCGTGAGTTCAGGAGCCTTCCGGGGCCCATCCAGACTCATGAAGTGGATACCAATAATTCTGTAAAATCTGACGATCGACCGTGATTCTGATAAAATCACCTTTTTGCGCAACCACTGGTTTAGTAACTGAACGTCCTTACAAAGTCCTGTACCTGACCTTTCATGGGTTCTAGCGTTACATATTTGATATATATATTTTTTTTAAATAATTTATTTATTGATATTTACAACTGTAAATTATACAACAATAAATTTGCTGTAGGTGACATAGTAACATGATAAAAACATGTGGAGAATCTACCCACTGATAGAACTCCAATAACATTTCTAGAGAAGAAGATCTCGAGGCCATCTTCTTTTCAGACGCCTAGGAGGATTATTAGGTAATGAAGGAGAAGCCAAGTTAGAAACAAGTGGATTTGAGTGGTTGAGAAGTTTATTATGGAGGGAACGGTATCTGGTTCTGGCCAAAACGGCAACATATGGAATATTGATTTGGACATATGATGGATGATTTGATTTGTGACAAAATAAGGAGCATTAGGGATTTTACGAAGGATTTTTGACTGTAAGGATTGGATTCTGGAGGAATTTGATGGTTTAGTGGAGGCCCAAAGCTCAACTCCGTATGTCCAGATAGGCCTTATAATAGTCATGTA
>NW_027110726.1:0-28653 GCF_000696795.3 Halyomorpha halys | reverse complement strand
ATGTCAGCTGTGAAAACTGTATAAAGGATAGGACCAAGGATACTACCCTGAGGTACACCAGCAGACTGACGGAATAGGGATGAATAAGCGCCGTTGTAATATAATTGAAATAAGAGATAAGAACGGATAATGAGGAAGTATGTAGGAGGTAGGAATTTACGGATCTTGTATAGCAGTCCTGGATGCCAGACTCGATCAAAACATATTTGATATAATTTTAATATCATTCTTAGTCGTTATCTCTGAAAATTAATTTATATTTGATAAATTCGCCAATTTTTTATTCTTATGAAAACGTTGTACGAAGTTGATTTATGTAAATAGCTTCCAACCTTCAATCATCTTGGCTTAATCCGGGTATTGCATAAAACACGCCGCATCGGAAAATAATTGGTTTACCCTAGAGGTGCCTCTCTGTCCTTCCTAAGCTGCCTCATTTCTTATAGGCTTATCCGCTCTTTTTTGCCTATCCGCAAAAGAAACACTTAATAGGAAATTAAGGGCGACCTCGCGTTCAACTCCCAGTGGATTGAGATTGTATTCCACAAATGTAAACAAAAACCACGTTAACTATCGTTTTTCAAGTAATGGCTTAGCTCTCGCACTGCTGTCAATAGCTCCTCTCGTATCGGTTAATTTCTGTCCTGTTCTTTTCAACCGCACTCTGGAGGCGTTTTATTTCAGCAGCCTCCACAGGGCTGGCTTCTTCGTCCAACTTAGCCTATTTTTCACTTCCGTAAGTGGGAGATGCGAGGAATACAGACCTGTATATACTGTTTTCTTTTTTTTAAATTTCTTTACCAGCATGTCTACAGCCCACTATATTGCTGCAAAAAGAATAAATGATATTCTACAAGGGTTATATTTATTTTTTTTTCTTTTGCAATTAGTTCGATATTTTCAATATAAAATTTGTTTTGAACAGTGATATTCCTTTTGTTGAATTCCCAATGACTGTCCAAGTAAAATGAATTTTATAAATTCCATTAGTTACAAAATCTGTTCCCCTACAATCCATGGAGGACCAGGGGTGCAATACTTTGTAAGGAAGCATTGTTACTAGAACGGAGGTGATTTGGTCAGAATCATTCTCGACCGCCATATTTTTACTCAATTAAAGGTAAAGAGTTTTTGAGGCTGGGTGGACCCCGGAGAGCTCCCAAACCAAAAGATTCAACGGCTACGGTGAAAGAGATATTAATTATCTGCCACAGGCGGATTCGAACCCAGATCCTTAGAGGTAGTAGTACATTATCTTACTAATGATCTACCAACTCCCATAAATTCCATTCATAAATATGTGGAAAAAGGGTATCTGCCTGCATCACTCCTTTGACTATGTGAAAAGTTTCGACTCCCATTGACCATCACAACTCCTTTCGCTTACTCATAAATGGATTTAATGGATGTGATAAGATCGAATTTTATTTTTTTTCTTTCAAACCAACTCATGTTTCTTTACAATTCAAATTGTCGAAGGTTGCTTTAAGGTACATAAATGCCACATACGATATAATCATGTCTGCGATACTTCTTAGTGTGTAGATTTGGTCTTGAGTCTTCATCCCAGGTAGATGGGTCACTTATTCATATTTTATTTAGTTTATATTTCCTATTTAGGATAAAGATGTAAGTGCATCTTATATTGTAAGACATAATTTTGCTCTTATGAATAATTTGGTTCAATATACTAGTATATAGTACTGAAGTCTACAAAAATAGGTTTTAATGATTATTCTTATGTATTTTTTGATTACTGCAGAAGTTTCTCACTGGGAAATATGTATTCAAAGTAAGTTGGAGTAATTTTCCTAATGTATTTATTGCTTTCAACAAAGCAAAATGAATAAGGTTTTCAACAATCCCTAAGGTGTAAAATCGTTGAAACTCCAATCAAACACATATTTTTTTTAGATTAGGCAATGTTTTTCTTTGAGCATAGAAGCAATTTATTTAGAAAGGGTAAAGCCCTAGTTTGTGCTTTGGTGAGTCTAATAGCAACACTATGTCGATTGTGAGCCTCTAATCGATATGTCTTCTATACAGTTCTGTTTTCCTCTGAAGTGTAACTTTCTAAAGGTTTCCATTTAGTTCATAGAAGAGGAGGGAGAAACCCATTTATACTATAGAATAGGGTCTGCTTTGGAACATGTTATTTCTAAATTTAATATTGTTACGTACAAACATTTTTATACCCAAAAGTAACTTTTACAGCAGGTTGCTCATGCTTATGCATTCATAAAAAATTGCTATGTTCTAGTAGCTGGTTTACTTGGAATGCCAGGATAATCGCTGAAGGCAATTATCCAAAAATAAATTAATTAATTGATTATAAATTGAGTCCTAAAAAACTAT
Source organism: Halyomorpha halys (assembly GCF_000696795.3). Taxonomy (NCBI): domain Eukaryota; kingdom Metazoa; phylum Arthropoda; class Insecta; order Hemiptera; family Pentatomidae; genus Halyomorpha; species Halyomorpha halys. Next base: position 26,298 of record NW_027110726.1, on the reverse strand, counting down.
TATTATAATTGGATTCCTTTCCAAAGGCTGTTTGTGTGTTTACCAGTTTACCAATTAAATACCTTTATATTCATAAAATGTTCTTACTATTAATCATATAGGATAATAAAGAGTGGTATATTGGGATATATAATAGTATATAAACTACATAAAGAGATTAACTATTTATTTACAATTTGTTATGATTAAAATGATTCAAATGATTCAGATAAAGGTTGCCATAAAATATAAATGATTACATGATTACTTATTAGTTACTTTATACTTATAGCTGCTGATGCCGTGGGATGTAGTGCCGTGGGTGTCTTCTGTTTCATCAGGGGTTTCCAGGCCTCCTGGCCTTGGTGTGCTCGAAGCGCATCCTCTGAATCAGGTCCTTACTCGTCTAGCCCTTCCAGTAGAGTGTTCTTCTTCTCTTGTCAATTCCCTCTCTGTATTTTTCTCCCACTTCTCTTTTAGGGCGTTACCTTATTTTCAAATCTCTTCTCTGGTTGGTTATCGATGTCCGAAGACTCCCGAGGCAGGCGTCCCCCTCCTCAGGGCCGAGGATGTGTTACAAAAAAGTTGGACTTCCTGGACAAGGATCTGCCTGGTTAATTTGATTCTGGTCCCTCGTCCTAACCAATTTTCTGCTTCGATACTTAAAGGTTAGTCAATCTAATTTTCTCAGGGGCCTCTGGTAATGTGACAAACTTAATACAGATGTTTCCATATCCGAGGATGCTAAAAGCTTCCCAGAAGGATACCCTGATCAGGAGCAGTTGACGAAACACCTTAATAAACGACATATTGTTGAAATCATGGCTAATTCCTCGATACATAGCAAAATAATGAACTAACTCTAATTACTTTCATGAACCAACTAACCAACCCAGCATTTTTTTTTTTTGAAAAATTATATCTAAAATATTTAACTCAATTTCCTACATCAATTATTTATTTTATAATTACCTGAAAAGATCATTTTGCAGTTATATTATATGCGTTAGTTAAATCATGCAAGTTATAGAACTCAACAACGTGGATTGTGATAAACTCTAATTATTTTATATGAAAAAGTTGTAGAAACATATTTATTTATAAAAGTATATACAATCTTGCCTCAAAGGTTGTCCTCCGACAACTCTATTCGAGATATGAATCTAGATGAGACCACTTATTATAACAACTTTTTTATTTATTTAGTATGCCAGGAGGTGGAAGAGATTGTAGCTACTTGTAAGGTTTGAAGTTTGCTAGACTCTCTCAAGTTTCAAGGAAATAGCAATAAATAGGGCCAATGCTATCGACACATTCCTAGACTACATATTAAATTAGCATAATAATGAGCTGGTAATAAACTAGGATTGCGTAACTAATGCAGTTCTTAACAACGAGACCTTCATGTGACTTCTCTTTCTGAAGCAACATGTCACAGGGGGCATATGTCACAAAATAAACTAACTATCGATTCACCACATCCCTCTTGAATGTTTAACCCTTGCGATTTAATACTTTAACTATTTTATTTATAAATCCATATTATTAAAACAAATAATTTATAAAGCTACAGGCTAATATACGAAAACTTAGTTTAAATAGTTTTAATACCAACAATATCTGTAGGTAGCTAAGGCTTATTAGTATTCACGATATGATAATCAAACACTCAACTCTGGTCAGCTGTTATGTTCCAGGCATTAATTATGTTTTCTTACAAAGTCAGAGTTTATGTTCATCCTAAAACTTAGTAAACTTCGCTAAACTCCTGTTTCTAAACGGTAGATTTAAGGAATCCGAACCGACTTAGAGGAATCGTTTATATAATTTTGAATTAACATTATTAATCCATAATATTGATATTATTTGGAAGCTGTTTCATATACAATACCTTACATAAAACAAAATGTTATTCATCCATATTTGAATTCATAATATACCACTCATATTTTCTTTTTTATTCACAAAATTTATCTTGTATTTTATTTTTTTCAAAATAATAATTACTAGAAAGAACAATTCTCAATTCATCATAGTCTAAATCAACGTAAAGGCAAACCTTTTATATATATATATATTAAATAAAAGTGAGTTGTCTCTAGGAATATTTTCAGTTTAACATTATACAGGATTAACTATTTTCTATTTTTTTAATAATCTTATATTATTAGTTGAATTAGTTCTTACTCGATATCGTTGTTTTAAAACGTGCTAGTATACTGTCAGTACATCAATAACCTGTCCGTCAACTGCCAAGTTATCATGATTTATAATTCAAACGACTATCCTGGAATCGACAAATGACTGACATAGAATCCTCATACAAGACTAAAAAGACAAGAAACTGCTCGTAGATTCCGACTTTTACAGCACTTACTGGACAAACGGTCTAAACTTCCATTTCATTACAAAAGACAGATCTACATGACTGTAACAAGGCCAATCTGGACATACGGAGTTGAGCTTTGGGGCTCCACTAAACCTTCCCATTCCTCTCGTATCCAATCATTGCAATCCAAAATCCTTTGTAAAATCCTCAATGCTCCTTACTTTGTCACAAATAAAATCATACATAAAGACCTTAATGTTCCATATGTAACCGATTTAACCCGAATCACTCCATCCATTACAAAGTCCCAAACCCACTAGTTTCTATCCTTGCTTCCTAAGGCACCTAAAAAGAAGATGGCCATGAGACATGCTAGTATAAAACGTCATTAGAATGCTACCAATGGGTAGTTTCTCTACACCCCTGTAACACTCCAATTTTACTGAGATCAATTTACTAAATGTTTTATAATGTAGAGTTGTAAATAGCAATAAGTAAATAAAAAAATATAATTATTAATACAGAATTGTTAGCACATTACAATGATATTACATAATTATAATATGTGTTTTATTAACGATTTATTAAAAATTTATGTAAATAATCAAATGAAACAGAAAAATATACTTTTTTTAAATGTTGTTTACTTACATTTTTTTAAGATTCATTCTTCATTTTTGAGAAACTTTTAGTTTTTTTTAATGAGCTTTTAACTTTGTTCATTACTAATGAATGTTCTCAATGATCGATAATGAGTTCCTTATTCTTTATTTTTTATTTATTTATTTTTTTACAGCGAATATTAGATGTTTTGAATTTCAAAACATGAATTCTATACCAAAACGAGTCCATTTCTAATTTAAAATTTGGCTACTATATCATCACTAAATGAATGAATTGGTTGAGCAAGAACGTTCTTTATTAACCAATTAACACTATTCCTTTAAAAGGAAAAAATATATAAAATGGAATAGCCAAGTCCAAAATTAAAGACCTACCATTGAATTATGGCCCTTATTTTATCTTCACCACGAAGGCTTCGAAAAAATAAACAATTAAAATTAGTACGAGAAATTTAGAAAAAGAAGAAGGAGGTAGTGAATTGAGATAACATTATCAGTTGTCTTCATAAAAATTTATTTACTTTAAATTATTTTTCTAAACGCTCTAGTGTAATTGTAGTTGTTTAGATTGAATTTACTACGGCATTCTAATTCTATTACTCTTTCTATCAAAGGATTACATTTATTTCAGTTTATAAACAGTTTTTTCAAGTTTACTCAGCAAAACATATGTTTGATTAAGCTTCTAATTGTTTAATTGATTCCTTTGTTGTAGATTTGAACTTCATATATGTTTTAGTTCTATTGCTATGGATAAACATACTAATAAAAAAACTTATGAAACAGGTTCAGCAATTATCATTCATTTTTAAGCTTTAGATTAAAAGCTACCTGTTCCGTAAAATATTTTTTAGCTCATCCATTAGGAGGATAACGAATTCGGTGGAAGAATTTTCCCACTTGATTGTTAAATGGAGCGTATGAAATGTGTTTTAGCCGTAAAGCAAGTGACCCATAAATGGCTGACCTGTTTATTCAAACTGTGTCCCGACATTTGAATATTGTGATTTCACTTGTGGTAGTTTGATTAACCAATCTGCCTCTCCTCTCTCATCATTATTCATGTTTGTGGACACGGAGCCTTTACTTTGGCCCTTTGCCTTTGTTGTGATTCTATTACGATATCTTCAATATTTTTTACGTCTATTTTGCATTATGTAGAAAATATGGTTTGGAAGAAATGATTCCTAAGTATGTAGACAGTAGTTTAGTTGGTCACATAAAGCAATGCTGCTGTTGGGAAAATTAAGACCTGTCCGTATAGAGAGATATACTGGTACTGGTATTTGGTGAGGGGAACAAGTCCAACAAGTGGGCCTGTGGGTGCTTTTTGCCAACCCCTGACGGCTACGTAGGTTGCCGCCGCGTACTAACCAAGGTAGGAGTGTCAAGATTCGAACCCACAACGTTCGGAACCGAGCGCACTGTGACCTGCGCCCCAACCCGCACGCCCGTCACGTCCCTATAGATATATAAGTACACTTATAAGGTTCAGAAATTTTTCACAGGTAACTAATCTATTCTAACAAATTGGGTGGGAGTCAAAATTTCATCCTGAGAGCCTTCACGAAATAAAATTTAAACTTCTCCCTCCTGGCTGAAATTAAATCGGTGCCGAAACAGAGTCTAGGGTTCCTTGCTCTTAAGGTGATGAAGAATGGAATGACCGTTGGCTAGTTCAAAAGGTGCTTCATGTAGGAATTAATTCCCCATCGCTCGGTTACGAATACAAGCAAAGTGGATTCTCCTGGACTACTTGCTCTCTTAATTCCTCGAGGAGCATGGGGTATTTCGAGCCAAGCCTATAGAGAAGTAATGGATATCGGCACTTAAGCCCTAATTGTGGTGTTCCGGAGACTGCTAGACTGCTCATAGACTCACCGCCATTGATTCAATAAGGTTCAGATTGTTGAGGGAAACCGGACTCAACGAACTCTCAGAGGACGATTTCTCTCAGCTAGTAACTGAATAAATCTACCAAATAGATAGTATTTGTATATGATTGGAAAATGTTTTAGGCCAGATCACTTCAATATTCGTCAAATAAGAAGACTAAGGTGGAAGAAGCGCAGACGGCATTATCTACTCTTTTTTCATAGCCGTATTTATCGTTATAGATATAGATTCATTTTAATAGGGCCACTTGAACAGTCTAAGACTTCCCCTAAGTGAGATGTGGTAGCTGTTGTTCGTTAGGATTTTAGGGTGTGTGAAACCCAATGGTCATTAGCACTCAAGTTTCCTATTTTATTTCCTATATTTATATATTTGATATTTCGATTCTTTTTATTATTATTATTTTATTTCCATCTCAAGATTCTGAACTTATTGAATTTCAGATATTTATTTTTAAATTATTTTAATTTGTTATATAATTGTGGTATCCATTTATCTACTTAAGAAAACCTCTATATAATAAAAAACTGAATATCTAACCAATTTAGAACACGTTATCAGTTATAAATTCTTTATACACCTTTATTATGTAAATTATTTTAATATCTTTAGTTTAATGCTTTAAATCCATACTTTTGCCACTTATTTTGAGTTATATTTCATAAGTATTATAGAAATATAAAAAGTAATTTCCAAAAATGTATACAATGTTCAATAACAAAGATATTTTATGATTTTCATGGACAGCTATAAAGAGATAAGATAAAAAAAAATAACAAATTTGAACTAAACATTTATTTTTATTATAAATATACATATTCAGGGTTCTTGAGAGAGAAGTGATGGATATTAAGTCCTGCCAAAAACACAACAGTACAGCGATGTCGTAAGCATACACGTGCAGCCGGGAGAAATTGGGCTGCTTTTGTTTATTCTAATTTAAACCTGTCTATATTTTCCGTTTATCTCTTTTAGTTATTCATTTTTTTTTAAATTTTGTACTTATCTATTTTTATACAACAATAATTAAATAATTTGTAACAACGAAAACTTGTTATTTATTTCAAATAAACAAAATTGAAGGTACTTTAAAGGAAAATGTTTGGACAATTCGGCATTTAAGCACTAATAAACTATTTCATGGAGGTCAAAACCAATGTGGTATTAAAGAGCGCTTAGTTTCAATAAAGTGGCACTTATGTAATTAAAGATGTATTGAGTTACCATGCACAAAAAAGTTAAGATGGTAAATTTTATTGTAATAATGTTGAATTGATTTATTAGTAGTCTTTTGATGCTACGGATACAAGCGAAACTGCTGCAATAAATAAATGCTTTAACCTACACAGCAATAACAACCTCCTTCTCACATTAACCATCGATTTTTTTTCCAAAATAATCGATTTTAATTAACAACCTATTAATCCTAAGATACAATCGACTCCTAATTGACTCATCAATATAATAATTGAATTTGGAAAATCCACTGAATACAGGCATGTCTTCATTTTCTGGCGACCTCCCAGGAGGCGACCCCTGGATCTAATGTCATTTTCTACCAGTACACAAAGTGTTTGTACCATTGGTGGTTTTCTGAAGTTAGAAGCTGAGGAAAATCTCGTTCAATTAAAACACTGATGTTTCCTTCTATATTTTAGCACTCCGTGCCTCATAGTTAATGCAGGCGTTGACAACATACTCGGCGGTCTCAGGTACACCCCAACTCGAACTTAAAAGGTCAATATGTCCTGGCTATGTTATGAGAGCTTGGCATGGAGCCTTGAAGTAATTAAACATAATTATCAAAATAAACTTAAGCATTTAATTAATTACGCTTAAAATAAAATATCACCCTAAACATTCATATTTATAATATTAAGTTCAGCCTGAGTAACACTCTACTGGGCTTCTCCTTCCACTTGAATAGGAAAAAGTTGGACATCATAATTAACATCGAGAAATACATATTTACATCGATCCCGTGGTTTAATTATAAAGTAGATGAAGGAATAAGTGTTGTTTGATGACAAAGGGTGAAAATGTTTGACGAATAGTGATGGGGAAAAAATTCCAAAATGAGGTAGCGTGAATGGAAAGGATTTGTTTGAAGTAATCAGTTCATTAAGTTGGTATTTATGAATCACTTGATGGAGATTTTCTGTTTTAAGGGAACATAGAATGAGGAGATGAAGAATATAGGAAGGGTTATTCTCTAACGAGTTGGAAAAGAAAAACACCAAGGAGAAAGTAAGATAAAGCCACTTCAACGCCGTATACCAACGTGAGACATAAGAGCGTCTGAGGAACCCGAAGAAGTTCCTAGGTCTCTTCAGTTTCTATGCTTTACTTTCTGGATTTTCTAGTCAAATAAACTTATATTTAAGGCTTCAGTGTTATTTAATCATTGAATTCCAATATATTCCTAAACGTTACATTTCTTGCAATAATGATTTGCCAAATATATTACTGATTAAAAGAATTATACGAACTGCTTAGAAAATGATTTGACTTGAGTAACTTATAAATGGAGAAAATTTCATATCTTTCACAACTAAGAGCAAACTCATAAGCCACATAGTAAGTTCCACACTACTTTATTACAGTTTAATAAAGTATAATAGCTCTAATACATAAAATATCGCTGTACAAAGCCGCTTATAAAAAACTTTATTAAGATTGGATATAATCATGAAACTTCTGAGTAAAAAGACGGGAGGAAATGGGATGGCGCGGAAGACGTGTCGTTTGATTAGTGTTACTGATAACGTTATCCTGGCAAATGACTTCGTAAGTTGAATGAATGTAACTTCACATTCAAACTTATCGCATATAACTTGGACTATCTAAATAGATGTGCTGCATTATCTACTCTTTTTTTGTAGCCGTATTTATCGTTACAGTTATAGATTCATTTTAATAGGGCCACTTGAACAGTCTAAGACTTCCCCTAAGTGAGATGTGGTAGCTGTTGGTAGGGTTTGAAACCCAATGGTCATCAGCACTCATGTTTCATATTGTATTACCCAGATTTATACCTTTGATATTTCGATTCTTTTTATTATTATTATTTTATTTCTATCCCAAGATTCTGAACTTATTGAATTTCAGATATTTATTTTTAAATTATTTTAATGTGATATTTAATTGTGTTTAAATTCCGGGTATAAATATTATTTATAGGTTATTTTTCTATTAAAAAATTAAAAACAACTCTATGTTTTTTTCATCATTCAGGGCTACTGATATACTTGGCTGCACTCCTAATCTACTTAAATCAGTGGTGAACAAAAGGTATTCCTAGAAGATGTGGCTGACTGCAAGTGTACTATTACTGTATTGACATTTTGACGTTAGTTGTCTATTGATCAGATATCAATGGGTTATATTTGTATGTTCTATTCTCAAAATAGCTATTGCCACCTCCTCCCTGCAATAGGAACGATTTGATGTGGACCAACGTTCAGTTTTTTTTTTTTTTTAATTTTAATTTGCTTGGCATAAACGACTGCTTCAAATCCGACTATTTTAGCATTTACTAGACAAACGACCTAAACTTCAAATCCATTACAAAAGACTGATCTACATGACAATAATAAGGCCTATCTGGGCATGCGATGTTGAGCTTTGGAGCTCCACTAAACCATTGAATTATGGTATCCAATAGTCTAAAATATTTCGTATAATCCTTAATGCTCCTTATTTTGCATCAAATCAAGTTATCCAGTCAGGACTTAAATGTTTTATATGTTGCCGATCTGGCCAGAACCAGATACCAATCCTTCCATAATAAACTTTCCAACCACCCAAACCTACTTGTTACTAACCTGGCTTCTCCTTCATTACCTAATAATCAACGATTCCTCCTGGGCGTTTGAAAAAAGAATTCTTTCGTTAGATTCTACATATGTTTCAATCATGTAGCTTTATAACTAATAGCAAATTTACTGGTTGCATATATTTAACGACAATATATAAATTATTAAATAAAATGAATTTGCTTGGTAGGCCTTCATTCCATATGGTTAGCCATATACTTGATATTTCATTATTCAGTGGAAGGCTTATTTTTTGGGGTATCAGAATAGCCGCGCCCTGATCTGGAAAGTATGTTCTTGCTTATAGTGCGCGGTGGTTTCCATGAAGACGAAGAGGACGATCGAGTCAAAAATACTTATAGAAATTCAATTCTTTTTGGCCTTTAGTTTAATTTCTTGCCCATCTCTGATCACACGTGGTATGTACGATCAGTCGTTCTTAACGATGTCAAAAATGACTGTCTGTCATAACTCGCGAATTTCAGACCGAATTCATAAAGTCAATGAAATTTTAAAGAATGTATCTTGCTTAAGTTAAAGAGTTCAACAATTTTTATTGCAACAGTAAAATAAAACAATGTCATAATCTCACCTTCTCCTGGCGTAGTTTTTCTTTTTTTAATATCATAAAAAGAGCGACAAATCCAACTCGAATCCACAGATCTATACAAAAGTTGGGCATAGGTTATAATATGTTTAGATGTCGACAAATTTAACACGAGCAATAATCGTGGCTCGTAAGAATGAGAGTTATGCGATACACCCACTGCAACATAGTTTAATTTTAATTTTACTTAAAAAACATAACCTAGTAGCTTCAATAGCGCAACTAAATTTTCTAAAATAATGGTGTTAAAATTTACTACTGTTTCGGATTTTGCCTGTAAAATAGAAAAAAAATATACATTCCGCATATGATCCAAAATATATGCTATTATAAAAACAAATTTCTAATATATAACATATGTTTTATACTGACAACGCAAAATAAAAAAAAAGAACTAATAGATAATCAAAACATAATGAAACTCAATTTATGGGATAGCATAGAATCATATTGTTTCTGAACCTAAGGACGGGTGTGGAAGATTACCGCGTGATTAACTGGTGGTGGGCACCACGAGACCACAACTGATGGCTCATTTGGTGAGAAAGATATTAAGGGTCTTTGAAAGCTGTTGGTGGGAGCGCTCGCCAGCCAAAGGGAATTTAATTAATTTTTTTTTCTCAAATTGGTTTTGATTTATTGATTTCCTAGGAATCCTGATGAAACCAGGTGTGGTCCAATATTTAAAATTAACTGGGAATATTGTATAGCAGCTGGCATGTTTTGCGTTTGTTATTAATTTCACTTTAGTGCTATTTGTACTGACATAAATATTATTTATAATATAAATAAATTTTTAAGAATTGCAATAAATACAAGGAAAAAAAAATTGTAATTGTAATAAAATATTCCTAAATAATATAATCCTCTATATTTTATATTAAAGAAAAGAACTTAGAGAAATTTTGGATTTTTGTCACATCCACCATACACTGGAGGTAGTGTGGTACAGCAAGACCTCACTCAATTACATTATCCCTTATTTCGTTCACTGCTCTCTTTCTTCAAGTTAATAATCTTGTAGATAAAAATTGTGATGCAACAGTTTTAACTGCCATCTCAAAGATTTCTGTCAGCAATCCATTAAAAATAAAGCCACTATTAAAATAGTACAAAGTAGAAAATAATAAATAAGTAGCTGAGAGTGAAGAGAGAAATTAAAGTAATTACATGTACTCTGAATGTAGTTAAAAGTTAAGTTCACACGCCTGGTTCTAATCCAAGAGCCTTGTAAAACAAGTATGATGTACTCACTCCAACGTATGCGCGTTGGTCTATCTCGTCTCTGAAGCTTGAGAATCTTTCTTTTACGTTGGTAATTTATGAAATATGGGAGATTATCTATAGGTAACGAACCTATTCCTACCATGGAGGAGGTTCAAGTTTTCATATTATGAGACCACTACAAAACAGAAGTCAACCAACCCCGGTCGGATTCAAAACAGTTTTCGGGTTTCTGAGGTAACACACTACAACTCCCTCGTCTACAAACGGCCCATTCTCAATGATTTAGTACTGCAGGTTGGCAGGACTGAAATGCATCCTTTAGTCTTTTAGAACGTACCTCACAAAAGTTATCATTAGATCTTCAATTCGTTCATGTAAAGCATATACTAGAAGGACTAGAAATGAAGAAACTTGATATTACTAACAACCTGTTGCCTTTGCAAATCTTCGCGACTTGTTTGATAAATGCAAGTTACAACATTGGCTCAATAAAAGAGCCCTGAGGGACACCTGTACAACACCAACATTTCTAAAAGTTTTTCGTAGTCATTAAACGTGGGTATTGCCTAAGTTAAACCAAAACCCATTATAGTGATGTACTGCTTGCTTGAAATGCTTCGAAATTTCTTTTGCAAGATATAGCAATCAATAAAGTCGATCGTTCGGCTAAAATACAAGGAAAAAAAAAATGGAATGTATGTGATTGTTCATTGTGTGTCTATCCCAGTCTACTCCTTGTTACCTTAAAACCTGACTGGTGCATATTTTAAAATATTTCGAGAAACTCATATCCCATAATTCATATACTCATGACGCATTTTAGTAATTCACAAATGTAAAATGAAGAAAACTATTTTATTTATATAAAATAATTATGTTCTATTTTTCCTTGTAATTGTCTAGCACAGGAAGTTATCATAGATATTAATTTCTCCAAGTGTTTTTCTCAGCATTTTTACCCCGGATTTTTTTACTTGTATTCCATGGCTGCACTTAAAAAAGAAAATGTTGGCGTGACCTACTTGGAACAATGATTGAAGTGCTTCCTTTCCCGGTTACTTTACCTTACAGTTTAAAAAAAAAACTACACAAATCAGGTTGATTTTTTTCGTATCCCTCAAATATAGAAGTCAGACAATATAAAGCATTTGAATGATACGAGAACAAAAACAGTAAATCGATGATTCAAAAATCAATATAGGAACTAATAAACAATTGCGAGGTTCAAAATTGTGTTGACTCATATAAACATTATTTCGATAATAGTTTTTTTTGTTTTTGAAGATTGTTTGAAGTAGGCAAAAAAATGAAATCAATTTTTTTAGGTTGGCCTCTTAATAATTTCCTAAGGGCCGAAACGTTGGAGAATGAATTAACTAACGTTGAGGGTAAAGAATTATTTGAATCTGTGTTGTTATTTAACTATAAATAATTTTATTATTAATAATAGAAGAATAAAATTGGTCATTATATTCTTTCAGCTATTCATCGAATCATGTTTTATATTATATATCGTCGCATCATAGCTTATAAAAAAAACAGAATATTCACGACTCAGGTTCAGTGAGAAAAAAAACAAACCAAAATATTGTAACAAAAGAAAAAAAAACATGTATTTAGCATTTTATTAGTTTTTACTAATATTATTTTTGAAAATTTTGGCTCTTTGATTAATTTAAGAGTTACAAATGTGTATTAGCCCGTAAAATTCATTACAGTCCATTTTTATTTTTTTGATTGTTTTATTCACTATTGTAAAATAGTGAATAAAACAATCATCTCAATAAAACATTCCCTGATTAATTAATGACCGGCTATATACATAAACCTCTCACAGTATTAAAACAAAGAACGAAGTTAATTATTAAAATAAACATCAATGTAATCAGAAACTAAAAATAAAAAAAAATGAGTGAAAATTATTAGAGGAGAGAATCCTCCATTGTTATGGGGTCATTTTGTTGCATAGTGATTTCATTTTTTATGCTTATTTTCATTAATTAAAATTCTTTCATTTTGATTTATTTTGTTTCTTTATTTAATTATATAATCTACATTACTACGACTACATTTCGTCAAACGACTAACTTGGAATTCTTATACAATACTCAAGAGTCCAAAGATAGGAAACGGCTCGTCAATTCCGACTATTACAACACTTATTAGACAAACGGTCTAAACATACAACTAATTACAAAACATTGATATATATTATATTTATTTATTATCATATCATTTATATTAAGACTTATCTGGACATTTGGAGTTGAACTTTAGGACTCCACTAAACTATCGAATTTCACTCGTATCCAACCCTTGCAACCCAAAATCCTCAATGTTCCATATGTTACCGATTCGGCCAGAAACATATACCAATCCTTCCATGATAAGCTTCCTAAATACCTAAGCCCACATGGTCCTAACCTTACTTCTCCTTCATTAACTGATAGTACTCCTTATATGCCATGGTATAACTAAAATCAAATTTACTTATTGTATATATTTTAATACAGTTATAAATATCAATAAATAAATATTTAACAAATTATTACAACTAATTAATGTGTGAAAATGGTCCGAAATGATCAGTTTTAGGAACTAAAATTAGCACAGACTCTGAAGATCTTTTTAATATTTTATTTGACGTAGGTTGGAGTTATTTTACTTTTACCTATTGGAGTCCGTAGAAATACCCAATTAAAAAAATGTAACTCCAATATATGCTTACTAACTGTGGAATAAGTTCAGTTCAAAATAAATTTAAGATTTTTTTTCCCAAATGTGGAAATATTAAAACTAATCAAAAATATGCCTTTGCCTAATTTTAAATAAGTTTAAAGCATGATTTTCCAACCGCCGCGATGATATTATACACGGCTTGAACATTACCTTGTGGCACAGACGATACGGTTCTTCCAGGATTGCGTTGATGGTCGGTAAAGGACAAGACATTTCAGATCCGGAGATGAGATAGCTAAGTGGGTTATTGCTCAGGTGGTATCTGCAGAGCTCATCTTGATGGTTCCCTGAGTCTCATCCCGATGTGGGATTATGGCCAGAAATGAATTTCTTAGCACGTTTACCGATGTAGCGAAGAAATAAAAAAATTCAATGAACTTTTAGTTTCTTCTACTGTAAAATCAGATTTTAAGGAGTCGCTGTGACATTTTTCATTAATATAGTTTAAGCGTTTCTGGTTTAACAATGTATAGACCAAAATTCTTTAGCAATGTTAAAAAAATTTTTTTTTTTTTTTTAATAATTTATTTATTGATATTTACAACTGTATACACATATATACAACAAGTAAATTTGCTGTAGGTGACATAGTGACATGATAAAAACATGTGGAGAATCTACCCACTGATAGAACTCCAATAACATTTCTAGAGGAGAAGATCTCGAGGCCATCTTCTTTTCAGACGCCTAGGAGGATTATTAGGTAATGAAGGAGAAGCCAGGTTAGAAACAAGTGGATTTGGGTGGTTGAGAAGTTTATTATGGAAGGAACGGTATCTGGTTCTGGCCAAATCGGCAACATATGGAATATTGAGGTCCTGATGGATGACTTGATTTGTGACAAAGTAAGGAGCATTAAGGATTTTACGAAGGATTTTGGACTGTAAGGATTGGATTCTGGAGGAATTTGATGGTTTAGTGGAGCCCCAAAGCTCAACTCCGTATGTCCAGATAGGCCTTATAATAGTCATGTAGATCAGTCTTTTGTAATGGATTGGCAATTTAGACCGTTTGTCTAGTAAATGTCAATGTTAAAAATAAAAAAAATAAAATAAAAAATAAAAAATTAAAATGTTTAATTTTTTTATTCTTATTAGATTTAAATTATTTATTTCTAGATATTTTTTTTTACAGTAAATATCTATAAATAAATCTCTGGTACATCACATTTACCAGCGCCCGTTCTGAAATATACTAAATATATGAACTCACAGACAGTCGCTGGAGTACAACTGATAAAACTGCTCAGATGAGTTTTATAATACAAATTTATTGTTGTTAAGAAAAAATTAACTTTTTTATTAAATTTTTATAACAAATATATATTTATATTTTTAGAAATGTATTTATTTAAAACTCTCATATTTCTTTTTTAAATACTGAACTTAGTTACATAGAAACTAAAGCATATATTAAAATTATTTACAATGCTTATTAATGTTAAAATATTTACATTCATTATTTATTCGCAAAGTTAAAATAATTAAAACTAAACTACTTATTTACATACTTAATTATTTTTTCAACTAAGCTACATATAAAATACTAAAACTAAATTATATATTAACCAGATTTACTCCTCCTTACTGCTCAATTAACAAATAAAAATCTCCGGGAGAGAAAAAAGAAATAAAACTGAAAAAAAATTACAAACGCCTGTTGGATTATATGTCTCAGTCATTTGAAATTACAAGGAACAAGAAAATTATTGAAATACAAATTTACTATGATTTAACGAGTAATTTTCTACAATCGGTGTCAATTTGCCAGATGATATTAAACTATTATTATAATAAAAAGACTGAATTAAAATGATATACTAATTATAATTTATAGTATTGTAAACGTTGGGTTACTTATTTAATTTTTTTTTTGGGTATATACAAAGATTACTTATTTGTGTATTTTTTTCAATAGGTACTTGAGACTTTGAAGATGTTTTTATATGAGAGATTACCTTCTCTATTGCTTACAGAAGCACAGTAGCTCATAATCTTTACCATAGTAGCCCATTCAAACTATATTTGTCATAGTAGAACGGAAGCGTATTCATAATTCAATAACAGATACCGATGGATTATGTTATGAGAACCTGCAAGTTAAGTTTATCTCTCAGCATCATCGGCCATTTTCATCATATAATCAATAAATTATTTTTTTCTTGGTTCGCAATTTTATTTATTTTTAAGAAGCCTAGATGACCAGTATAATGAAAATCATACTTCAGTTTATTTAATATTTGCTTTTTTTATTTATGGATTTTGTGAGAAAAAATATATATATGTTTTTTTTACTACCTACTCCACAAAGAAGATAATACCCATGAAATATTATGAGGTAAAATCATTTATAATGGCTAAAAGGCTGGTTACCTCGGCCAGAACAGAACAAAGGAGAGGCCAGAACGCTCTGGAACGGACTGGCCTCACTAAACAGAAACTAATCTCAGACTTGCCCAGTCTTTGTCAACTTGCAAAGCTTGTTAGCGTTTGTGATAAAATTTCACAGAATGCAACAAAATGGCTTTAGCAAAAGACGAATTGAAAAATTTCCTTTCGCAATGAGTGTCGTGGAGGAGCTTCTTTGATAGAATAGTTAATAAAAACCTTACATCCAACCATTTAAATATGATTATAGAAAATAAATAAATTTTCATTAGATCCCTTACACATCCTTAAAATGTAATAATGGACGTTATTCCGAACTACGACCAGCTTATGTTTAGAATTAAGTAGTAAGAAGATGAAAGTAAGAATTATGAAGTAATTATATCATTAATAACATCGCATATCTTTAGTTCAATTTTTTTTAATAATATTAAATATTTGTTGTATCAATTTATCTACTTAAAGAAAACCTCTGTTTAATAGGAAACTGAATATCTAACCAATTTAGAGCATGTTATCAGTTACAAATTCTTTATACACTGTTATTATTTAAATTATTTTAATATCTTTTAGCTTCTGCTTTCAAAAAGAAACTATATGTAACAGGTGCCTTCCTCGACGTACAACAAGCATTCAATAGAGTTTGGCATACAGGACTCCTTTATAAACTGAAAAAGAGTTCTTCCCAGCACCTACTATCTAATCCTAAAGTCTTATTTAGAAGAGAGATACTTCCGGATTCGACAGGGGTCATCACTATTCTCATATTTCGCAGCAGAAGCTGGAGTTCCGCAGGGATCTATACTAGCGCCATTATTATACACTTTGTATACCTCCGATTTACCCACAATGGAGCACACTCTTACGGCCACATATGCCGACGACACAGCCATTTTAGCCAAGCATGGCGACCCAGAACAATTACAAATACACCTAGCTCACATCCATGAATGGTGTATCAAATGGAAAACAGGGATAAACATTGAGAAATCAGTGCAAATAACTTTTACGCTCCGTCGTGGTCTATGTCCTCCTGTTTTTCTAAACAAGCGAAGTTTAACCAGGACAGACACAGTAAAATACCTTGGTTTGACATTGGACAAACGACTTACATGGACCCCCTACATAAAAATAACAAAACCAAAGGTAAATTTCCGACTTATATTATTATTTCATCTTTTAAACGATCAAAATTACCACTTTCAGAAAAACTAAAGATTTATACTTACCTTCTCAGATCAAGGTGCACAATTATTATTTATTTATTTATCATGGATAAATCATGGACTTACGGTGCACAAATTTACGGATATGCCAAAAAACTAACTTAGTGAAACTGCAACAGTATCAATCAAAATTACTAAGACTGATCAGTAGCGCTCCCCCCTACATCAGTAACAAGAACTTACAGAAAGACTTACGAACTCCCTACGTACAAACAACCATTAAATCATTATATAAACGGTTTCACGACGCACTTCCAACACACTAATCCTCTAATTCAAGGACTATCAACACGAGACTTAGCAGATACGAGACGGCGTTTACGAAGGAGCTGGAATAGGGATCTCTTAAATTGATTTTTAAATTTCAATATTAATGGAGAGGCATCATTGGATGACCTTAACCTTCATGCCTTCATGACATTTTTATTTATTTTTTTTTTCTTCTTCACTCTCTACATCTCATTCGCTGTTTGTAAAAATAATTTTACAGTTGTGAATAAACTAAATAAAGTAAAAAAAAAAAATTAATATCTTTAGTGTAATGCTTTAAATCCATAATTTTGCCACTTATTTTGAATTATGTTTCATAAGTATTATAGAAATATAAAAAGTAATTTCCAAAAATGTATAAAATGTTCAATAACAAAGATATTTTATGATTTTCATGGGCAGCTATACAGAGATAAGATTAAAAAAAAAAATAAATTTGAACAAAACATTTATTTTTATTATAAATATGCATATTCAGGGTTCTTGAGAGAGAAGTGATGGATATTAAGTCCTGCCAAAAACACAACAGTACAGCGATGTCGTAAACATACACGTGCAGCCGGGAGAGATTGGGCTGCTTTGGTTTATTCTAATTTAAACCTGTCTATATTTTCCGTTTTTCTCTTTTAGTTATTCCTTTTTTTTTTAAATTTTGTATTTATCTATTTTTATACAGCAATAATTAAATAATTTTTAACAACGAAAACTTGTTATTTATTTCAAATAAACAAAATTAAAGGCACTTTAATGGAAAATGTTTGGACAATTCGGCATTTAAGCGCTAATAAACTATTTCATGGAGGTCAAAACCAATGTGGTATTAATGAGCGCTTAGTTTCTCTTTGATTCACCGAGTTCCGTTAAAATTACATACAGTTTTGAGATAACTTGAAAAATCGATTCAATAAAGTGGCACTTACGTAATTAATGTTTCTTATGACTTTTCGTTTTTGAGCTAGTATTTTTACAGAGAGGATTTGGCGATGCAAGGTTAGTTGGATTTAGAGGACCTCGAAACACGTATTTCCATCGAAAACTCGAATTCCGAATTTTGAACGCGGTAATATTTTCTCTTACTATATATTCGATAAATAGGTAAATGAAGTCAAATTAAATATGGGTTAAAAAAAAAGAATTTATTTATGAAAAAAAGGATTAATGATTCTTGAATGTAAAGAATTTTTGAAACTCCTTCGTGAATGATTTTTAATTAATTTTTTTTTGAAAATTTGATTAGTTTTCCAACATATAATTTTTAACTGCAGGGAAAGTTTTTGCTTTAAAATTGGCCTAAATCCTTTTTCCAAAAAAGAAAGTCTGACTGGTAAAAAAGTATTTCGTTAATAGAAAACTTCTACGTGCATTTTTTCTATATTTTGTAATTCAAATTAATTCCTTTTATGATAATAGACGCATCATGTTTTCACTATACAGTTTGAAAACGTCCATACTACTTTCTAGCTTACAAAACTCAAAGACAAGCATGAGCTTATGCCTAATTCATGCTTTAAAAAAATTTAGATAAACATCAATCTTTACATAGTAAAAGGTCTGTCTTTGATTGACAGGCCATATTTGAGGGTCTCTAAGTGTCCGCTTCGGAACGGAGTGGGTTTGATTCCCACTTGGACAGGAAATATTAACTTCCTAGAAGTCAAAAAATATGAGTCATTTTACTTTCACTCCGGATGGAAATTGAAACTTCGATTTTTTCAACTGAACCGATTGACCCCTTGTGATAAGTGTTTTTTTAAAAAACTATTCTTCGATTATTTTTTTTATTATAAAATATTTAATTCGCCATTAAAAATCAGGCTTATGAGGTTAATCAGACTTTTTTTTTTTTTTTAACAAAACGAAAAATAAACTTATAAAATGAACAAATGTCAAAAATAAATTTTCTTAAATATAAAATATTATAGTTATTTGACTTGGTTATTGTCATTCTTCGTCAATCGTTCGAAAGTAAAAACTTCTAAATGGGTTGAGCTAATCAGTTTATCTTCTGAATAATAAAAAAAAACTTTTCTTGATTCAACATTTTAACTTTCAGGGACCATTCTTATTCTTATTTCTCCATTCTAAATATTATTCTAAGTGTTCAATTCAAAACAGTTCAATCAAAAATTCAAGCTAGTATAATAATATGAACAAGTACCGTCCCTGGCCACACAAGAGTTTACTGTTGTAACAAAAAATATAATATGTTTGTAGGAAATAAATATGTATTTTATTAAGAATGTATTAAGTTGAGATTATGTCAGTGAGAAAAATATTATACGTGGTATAGATTATATTTATTCGGCTCCACTTGGCTAGACCACTCACATTTAACTAAAAATTACGTCTGTCAGTGAAGAAGTGTTGAAAAGGTACACTTTTTAAAATTTATTTTATGTGTTGTGTTTCACTTTTCTTAACCATACCTTCCCACAATGCTACACAGCACAGCGGCACACTATAACATCGCATCAAACAGGCTGATACATTGATAGTTTATAAAACGCTACTTTATTTATTTTAGTTATTTATCACAGGAGTTATCTTTTTTCTTTATAAATAATCGTGTTCCCAACAAATAAAGCTTTTTAAAGTTTCAGTATACCACCATTGACCGTAATGTGCCATCCTGTCCGTTTTAGTGGGAGAGTACATGTCCCCCATATATCGATTCAACTGAATGTATAAGGTCATCCTCGCTATGAACAGGTTCACAATAACCGGAAATAGCCGACGGTTAGTCAATACTTAAGATCATTAGTTCATGTTTTCTGAGTGCTCTCCTTTTGAATCATGTCAAATATTATTTCAGTCCATTCGGTCTCACTGAAAGGATATTATAATATCATTCAACTCGGGAAATAAAGTAAGTATTAGAGTAATGGCCCGAGAGGATAAATAAAAATAAAACCGTATATATCTATATATTTAATCTTCTGATAGTGGTGCAAAGACCTATCTTAACTTATACCTGCCCCATATAGAGCTTTACTAGTACAACTAACATACAAATAATACAAGTATTCCAAAATAAATTCCTTAGATTTATTAATAAATCCAATAAATAATATTCATGAATAAAAATATATGTAATAGTAATAGTACACTAGAATATCTAAAGTGCACTCTGAAATAAATATAGACACCGTACAGAATTACATATATAAACATATGACATAATGATATAACGACATACTAAACATAATAGGACATATAAAATTAAAAATATATACAATAATTCCTTCCCTTCGTACCCTAACTCATCAAACCCTATAATCACATAAATGGGAAATTACACCAAAACTACAACCCGTAGATAAAAATACAAAACAACTAATCATATATAAATGATATGTATTTTGTTCTATTCAATGTTATTTTAACTCAGTAATGTTTTTTTTCCCCTTCGGTTTATTTTACTTAAATGTAGTTTGTATCAAGAATATTGTATTGGATAATATGGTATCCCAAAACAATATGGTAAATATTGTACACTATATATTTATACAATAAAAGAACATGTATTAAAAAAACAACTCATAAATAAAGTTATATCTCCGTTTTATTTATAAAAAAATGCAATTTTCGATTTATTAAAAACGTTTATAATGTTAACAGCCTTATTATAAGTAGTTTTATATAGCAAAATTAACTCTCCCATTAAGTCAAGATTTATATAGATTAAACTTAAACAAACTAAATTTACAAAATATTTTTTTGCACAGGAAAATTACTGTTGTAGTTACAAACTTCGAAAATACTTATCAGATTTATATCGATGGATCTAGAGTTCTTTTTTAAATTAGGTTGAAAGATTGCTACAAATTTTGTTCGGTCAAGGTGATTGTCTTCTCCTGTTCTCTTCAAAGTAAAGAAAAGCTTCATTGTGACAGTTTGTCCTTAGAAGCTCTTTCTTCACAGTTCGAGGTATCTGTGATTTTCTGCTGGGTTCGCTTGTATGTTGAGTCTCTGACCGTTAATGTTAATATCCATCATCGTGTCTCAGTGTATCGATCCAGTAGTTAGGATGACAGATGAAAATAAATTGCAACAGGTTATGCTATAGTTCACGTCAGGATCTAAACACGCCAGCCGATGGCCAAATTACTATCTTGCCTCTCATTGGGAATTCATCAATGTATCGCCTACTTAAAAAAAAAATCAAAAAATCGTAGATATTAAATTACATAACGACTATTAGATACATTCTTCTTTACTTTCCCTTCGTTGTTACTGGAGTTGGCAAACATTTTAAGGTGACCAGTGTGTCAAGTCAGACTTCTTGTAACGTCGGCTGATGGGTTCGAATACGGTTGAGACAGATAATTATTTTTTTCTGTTGCTGTGGTACTGTTGCAAAGCACTACTCTTCATCTCTGTACAGATGTTCCATGTTGTAATTCTTAATTTATGTTTGTATACTAAATGTTTCCTGCAACAAGGTGTGGGTGGAATGGGAGCCTGGACATAAAGGCATTAAAGGAAATGAGAGAGCAGACTACCTAGCAAGGAAAGGATCTGAGTATGTTCCTCTCACACCTGACCCCATATGTGGAATTAGTCTCAGCCATGCGAAGAGGTATACCAAAAAGATCGCTGAGAGCAAGGCTGGGTTACTCTGGAGAAATACCAGAGGGATGGAACAACCAAAAATGTTCCTCAAAGGACCCTGCCCGAAAAGAAGCAATTGCCTTCTTAATATGGATAGGAGTATCCTAAGATGAGTGACAGGACTATACACAGGACACTGTCAGTTAAACAAGCATCTCTATAAAATGAGACTGATAGAGTCCCCTATCTGCAGGTTCTGCAGGAAGGAGGAAGAGACTGCTAACCACATCATGTCCAAATGTGATGCAGTGGCCAGAACACTAGTCCTCATCTTTGGTGCGGATCGTATCTTACAGTGGATCCTTATACAGTGTCCAGATTTGCAAAAGCAATTGGCCTGTTTTGAGCAGAGGAGGGACGGCGTACAATAGGCCCTTTGAGGCCACGGAGCTTGTTGACCGGTTTTATAATAAAAAAAAAAAATGTTTCCTATTGTTTTTTCTAAGTTAACTTTACATAATATATACATTTTTCATACACATCCATAAATGAATAAATGCGTTTAATTATATAACGGAAAACCGAAACATATTTGGAAAAACAAAACTACCTATCATTAAAAAAATTTCGACATTTTTATTTGATTTGAAATTGGTAACTTAAGTTTTATTCAGATTTAATTAAGGGAACATTAAATAATTATTAACAAATACTTTGTTTTTAGTAATTGATGTTCGTTTTTTATGATTCTATATTTTTTTTCAATTTTTATTGTTTCTTTGTTCCTGAAGCCGAAACATAAAATAATTTGTTTGTAAATTGAAATTGATAATAAAATCTAACCTATAATTTAACAAAACATAATCACACTAAATAAATATTAACTAAACAAATAAATATTCTACGTATAATCTTATTACTTACATTTTGTACTATATTTATATAACATTGTACGGAATATGATGTTTCCTCATGCAGTGATTTTTATTTTATTTTTTCATATGACTTTTACACTGTATTTCATTTTTTTACTATAATTTGTTTCTCCTAATTTTCTTTTCTTTTTTTCTGTTCGTGAGCATTTAGGCTTGTATATTTCTCTATTGGAGATTCACTTGTACCTATATTCTATACAGTTATGATGCCAATCTACAAAGTGGTGTGAAAAGTAGATAAATATTGGATAATAATTAACCAACAAAGCGCCTTCACTTGGAAAAAAATATGAAATACTTTTCTAATTAGGTGAAATGGATAATTCTTCATTAATAACTTTATTTTATTTTGTTTTCATTAATTCATTAAAACGTTTCAGAGCCATCCTGATAACCACCCTGCCATCAGGCACTCTTAACACTATTATATTCAATAATTTCAAATTTTATAAACTAATCTAGTGTCCTTATTCAGTCTTATATGTATACATCACAATAGTCATTATTTTTGTCTAATAATAATAAAAATACTAATTTATATTTAAAATAAGGATAAAATAATTTAAAAAAAAAACGTTCAATCAACTTAAGGTAACCCCAATAATATTAATGACTCAACTAAGTTCAAATAACCCTAAGTTGAGTAAAGTTAAGAATAGAGTTTTGTAATTAGTCTCTCCTTATTTTATTTATGAAATTAGTATTTGTTTGTGTGTTAGTTTTGAAAGGGCGTTTCTGGTCATCAACAGCCTGGTCATCAACGCCCGTTGGTTGTTGGTTTTGGTAAGGCCTAGTTGTTCCATAGTCATTGCTTTGGTATGGTGTACTGATCCGCACCAGTGGAACTCATTTCCGTGAGATTTGACATATTATCTAGGTAGGCAGTTATCTGACTTTGAGCCGTCTGTATATATAGTCGTATGTTCTGGTAGAGTTTGTAGCAGTTCTCGGAACTTTTCTTGATATTTTGACGTTGTTGTATTATGTTTGCAGTATTCGGATAGTTGGAGATTTACATTTGGACGTTGGTAGGTCCAGGGGGTGGGGCGTGTTATTTTGTGGTATGTTGATGGCTATTGCTTTTAATTCTGTGACAGTGGCCGATAATCGTTCAGCGAGAGGTAGTGTTGTATTTATCTTCTGTTGGAACTCTCTAGAGAATTTAGTTGGATGCGAGGGTTGCAGGTATAGCCGGGAAAAATAATTTGTAGCTAATAGTTGTCGTCTAAATAGTAGGCGTGACATTCCAGATTCAGCACATAAACTTAAAATAGGACTGGTCCTAAAGGCACCTGTGGCAATGCGGATTCCGGTGTTCTGTACTGTATCGAGTTTGGCTAGGCTTTCGAAACGAACTGAGCCATACACAAAACTTCCATAATCAAGTTTGGATCGGATTAAGGCTATGTATATTTTTAACATCATTGATCTATCAGCTCCCCATGATGTTTTGCCGAGGACTTTTAACCTTTTAATTTCATATATTCATCTGTTTCTAAGTGTACTGATGTGGTGGTTCCAAGAAAGACGCCTATCGAATATTAGGCCTAAAAATCTACAATGTTCGACATACGGTAACGGAGAATCTCGTAGGGTGAGTTCTAGGGATGGAGGTGTTATTTTTTTTTCTGTTGAAATGAAGACATTTGGTTTTTTTCGGTTGAGAAGGTAAGACCTGAGCTGTTTGGCCAGTTTTTTAATCGATTAATTGAGCGGCACATAATCGCTAGATCGTCCACATAGAGCATCACCTTAATACCTCTCGGCATGTTTCTTCCCAAATCATTGATGGCCAGTGTAAACAAAGTTATGAAATTAGAAATAAAAATAAAACCAATATAAAACAAAGAAATTAGTATTTTATTATTATTATTAGACAAAAATATATCAAAATAATTGAGATTTATACGTATAAGGCAGAATAAGAAAAGTTGATAATTTATAAAATTTGAAATTATAAAAAATAATAGTGTTATGTGGGCTTCGAATGCTGATGGCGAAGGCTTCAAAACGTTGTAATTGATGAATTTAAATAAAAAATAGAAATTAATTATGAAAGAGTTATTCACTTTACCGTCAGATAAATACACATTACATCCTGTTAAATAAACCTAAATAATTATTATGAAATAGTGTTTTTACTTTTTACGAAAAACATATACATTTTATTTCCGTAGTTTCTTCATTACGTGCTTAAGGCAAAATTTCAGACTAAAACAGTAAAATGCTAGGGCGAAAAATAACACTCAAAGTACACTTATCCTTTAGTGGCTATATTTGCTTCAGGGACCACTTTATTGCTCTCAATGGTCGGCATTTTTCCTCCTTATGACATGAAATTTTTATGTAGTCTCATGGGTGCCTCGTGCTACAGTAACGACCTCTACCACACGATTCATTACTTATTTGCAGCTTGAGTTGAAATTTTACACTCTTGTTGTTTGCTGTAATATAAATATTAATTTTTACGAATTGGTGAAACTGAGAAAACAGCCAATTGTCAGGCGTTTCCTTATTGTTTATTGAGGTTATTGAATTTTAAATTTACAATCCACTTACTTTAATGAGCCAGAGACTTCATAGCTTTGACAATTGAGATGAAACTTCATGCAACAGGTCTCTTTCGTGGTGTTTAACAAGCAGTTGGTAAAGTTCGACATGCTGAACGGCTCTAAAAACAGAACAGAGTAATTTTCCGCAAAATTAACTAACTCGAAAGTCTTATTTTGCAATGAGGTACTTTAGGATTCGACAGAGCTCATAAATTTCCTCATAGGAACCACAAAAAGCCTGGTATTACACAGGGCTATATACTGGTGACTTGATTATACTGAATAAAAACCTGAGACGGTATTTACGGAGGATATTCTTGCGGCGACATATTCTGAAGACACCGCCTCTTAATAAATACATAAAGATTCAGTGTAGGAATCACAAATTTTGAAGCACCTTGCTCTAGATCAATAATGATAATAAAGCAGTAATTAAGGGAGTCAAAAGTGGTTAATGTCAAAACTAGAGGTTTGAATTATTTAGTTCTGTAAGATCTTAGTTAGGATTAAAAGCTTTCCCAGTTAAACTAGACACAAGGATATTCAAAAATTTTAGAGGGTGTGACTTTATAATTTAAAAATGATTTATTTTCTAATAAAAATAAATTTTAATGATAGTAAAATTGACAAATCAGTGCTTAACACATCTTTCCTTTATATTTATTTATGTTATCCCAGTTTTCTTATCCAACCAAATTTGAGTAGGAGTAACAGTAAAATATCTTGGATGCTGTTGAATAAACGTCAGAACTGGGGTGTCAATATTAACTTAACAAGAAAAAAACTACTATTAAATACAACTTTAGATATATTCATCAATATATAAATATTTAGATATACATAAAAGTTCAAAATATAACAGAATATATATATATATATATAAATGACAAATAATATCAAAAATGACAGATAACAAAATATTTTGACAAGTGGTAACTTCGTTTCGTACCGCATGACTCGTGAGTGTTGCGGGTTGGGTATATATACCGCGCCCTATTGTTTTTCTTTTAATTTTTTTTGGGTTAGTCACTTTTTAAGACAATTACTGTTAAATCATATTTTGGCTCTATTTACTTGAAACTAAATACATCAATAAGGGTGTAGAGGAGAAATAAATAAAATATGTACTGAATATACTAGATTTTATGTAAAATATAATATT
>NW_027110725.1:247603-275603 GCF_000696795.3 Halyomorpha halys | reverse complement strand
AATTTATATACATATAAATTATTAATTAATTCGTTTTTTATTCAGATGATGACTGACGAAAAAATGTATCACAATGCCGAAAAAATGTTTCACAGTGGAGAAAAAATGTTTTTAAAGGAAGTTATTAAAAGTCTACGTAATCTCGGTGCATTATTTTTCGAAATTTCTGAAATTCGTCGAATCAGTAAAGTCAAATCAGGATATAAGGTAACTATGAGGAGGAGTTCATTAGTACGCAGCTAAGAACATTATTGATATGAGTAATAATAAAGTATATGAGTACGATATGAGTAGAAATAAATAAAGTGAAACTTTATTAAAAACTTGAATAAGATCTAAATATTTTTTTTAACCTTAATTAATATATTCAGACCTGATCTTCGGATAGACAAAATCTGCAGGGGACTACAGCTATTAGCTACCTTCTGACTTTAAATCATTTCATTTAAAGAGATCCCTCATCCAGCTCCTTTTTAGTCTTCGGTACGTCTTGTTGAGAATGTTAATTGTAACCATCTCTAGTTCCAGTCTATTTGAAGAGCGATAAAGTTTGTCATGGAATGTCTTTTATGATGTTTTAATGTGGTCTTGTACCCTAGATATCTGTAAGTCTGTATGCAGCGTTCTGATACTCACGTGCCATGTACATCGTGTAATATCACGCTGTATTTTTCATCGAAATGTTTGTAGCTTTTTTTTTTTAGCTGTTGCGTAGATTTACAAATCATATTTCTAAATAGGTTTTAGTAAGTAGATGTATGTATGGAGCTGCCAACTTATCATTTGTGCGGATCGTCAGTAAAATAGGAAAAGAGCTTTATGCTCTTGTCTAAAGTAATTCCCGTCTGCTTAGCACGAGGACTCCATGATATCGTTCTTTCGTCTGTCGTTTCTAGATATACTGAATTGGTCAAGATATAAATATGAATTTTAAAATGGCCGCTGTACATTTACAGGTTTATCGCCAATAACTCTATAAGCATTTCTATTACCTAGCATCAGCAAAGTGTAAAGGATTAAGTTGCGCAAATTTTGGTATTTAATATGGAAGTATACATAATTTTGAAAGAAAACTTAGCTATACTCAGGGACGTGACGGCCGTGTGGATTGGGGCGCAGGTCCCTGTGCGCTCGATTCGGAGGTTTGTGGTTTGATTCCCACCTGGGGAAGTTAAACATTCATTTTTTGACGGTCCTGATGAATGAATCTTGACACTCCCACCTTGGTTAGTACGCGGCGGCAACCTAGGTAGCCGTCAGGGGTTGGCAAAAAAGACCACTAGACCCACTTGCCGGACTTGTTCCCCCACCAAATACCAGTACCAGTACCTATACTCACTCGACTATAGTGTCCAGTGCCAGTATAATACAGTATTTAGGTTTATACTACGAAACCAATTTATAATAAATGGTTTCAAATCCTTTTATGTAGTAGATAATCTGTCTTTTTTTATTTTGTCTATTTATATTTAATGTTGTTAATTATGTCTTATTTATTAGGTTAGAGTAGCACTAATTTAAATTTTTTTTTATCTGAATTTTTGCATAATCATTTTTGTTTTTGATATACTCTCTGAGAGTATTGGTGTATAAGAAATTGTGTTGTATATTTTGCTATTTTTTTTTTAAATTTAGGTTGTGTCAATCCAAGTGTTTGCTTTAGTAATTGGCAGAATAGCTTATGTGGGTACCCATTTGCAAGGAGGAGATTATTTTATTTCAGATTAGGAGATTATTATTCCATTATTTTCTGCAGTTTAAATATTGAGGAGATGGTATAATCCTACAGGCTCTACCACCTGCTCACTTCACAGCAGATCTCAATTTAGCTCAAGGTGAAGATTTATAAAGCAATCATCCGCAGCAGAGTCTGCCCTCTACTGCGACACCGCTGAAAAAGCTGCAGAGTTTCCAGAATCCCCCCCCCCTTCTGCGAATAATCAGAGGAACTTGACTCCAAAGAGCCAGGAACAGTACTATCCATAATGAGCTCCAGCTTCATCAACATCAAGTTTTTTGATGGGCTGAAGGCATGTGCTAACCCACTGTTCAGAGAGGTTGCCCCTCTACCAAGACCCGGGAGGTAGCAAAGCATGTCCCCTTGGTCGACGTCTTCGCCGAGGGAAGGGCTTCGGGCTCTGCAGCCTGAAGTCATCTTAACCCATTTCACCTTTTATCCCCCAGCGGCTCCTGGGCCAATATTGTAACCCCTCCCTTCAGCCCAACCCCTTATAATTCCATATGGCAAAGGAAGGGCACCAGTTACATGTTTATATACTTAGGTATATTTTAATATTGTTATTTATATATTCACAATAAAGGAGGTAAGAAAGGTAAGGAAGTTGTAATCACTAGATATTTTTAATATCACTGGTTTTGTAACGAGGCGAGTCAGGCCGACTTCCACTAGAGCACGCCAGGGCTCACCGAACCTCAGGCGTTGATAAATAATATTATTGTATAAAAACATATCGCTATTTTCATGTGTTAATAATTTTTTTTTCACAATGCTTAAATTATTCATAGGGGATTGAATAAGACAACGATAATAATTTGTATATGACTTAAGTACCGACGAAAGCAAAACTAAAAAAAAATATAAAATGGAATAAGATATAGTACGTTTGGACTTCTGTAAGTCTGGCTGTAATAGGTTCGATGCATCTATGTATATATATATATATATATACATTCGATCAGCTGATCTCCTCGGTCATCTGATATTGAAGTGATAGCTGACTCAGACCGTAACTTATGTACTACTTAGCGATGTCAATCAAACAATAAAGAAAACATTTTGAAAAAAATGATAATGAACTACCACAAAAATGCTAGATATGGGCGCTTCTTGACATTGGTCTAAGCTTAACCCCACTCCTTGGGAGAGACCTAACCCCTTGCACATGGAGCATAAGCCACTCATGGTAGTTCATTGTGATAACCGCTACTGTTTTATGATATGAGATGTTTTTATGTCTGCCTAAGCTATAGATCATCACCTCTCTCTCTCTCTCTTTCCTCACTTCCTTCTCCTTCCTTCTTACCTACTGTCCAAGTCAGCCGCCTGATCACTGCAACTTAGATTATTCTTCCGACAGTTCTAGTCTGCAGGTTCATCCTTACAACTAGGATTGTCTTCACTGCAGTTCTAGCCCGCAGGCTCATCACTGCAACTAGGATTGTTCATCTCTCCGACCAAGGCTGTTCTAGTATACTTCAGATCCGGAGCTTCATCTCTCCATCTGGAGTACTATTCTATCTCTACCAGCGTCAGTGTTCAGGACAAATTTCCTGGCATGGTCGATTCTTCCTTAACCTCTCTCATTTCCTCACACAAATATCTGAACAGGCTTTGTCGAGGTTCTACTTTGAAGTAGTCTACAGGCCAGTATTACTTTCACCTACCAACTTAACATACACACATACCTTGCCTCGTCACTTTGTTTATTTATTTGTAATTCAAGTCACAGTATTCTTGTCAAAATTAAAATTATATTTATATACTGTAAAAAACTTTAAGTATCTTTAATTTACGTAGTTGTTTTTTTTTAACACAAAAGATTTATCAATAATATTTAAACTTGAAGGTGAAACAAAAATTCCTTTTTTAAAAAGTATACACAATTCAGTTGCTGGAAGTAAATTATTTTTAATTTCTCTCTCTAATGTCAATTAAGTGAAAACCATTATTTTCCTCAGGCGTTCGTGACATTAAAAACAGGACAGAAACACTACACCGGAACATATGAGAGCGTTATCATCCAACAAAATAGGGTGCCATTTATTCACTCAATGGGCTTGGAAGTAGCAAGTGTAGAAATGCATAAGAGGTACGGTATTCTCAAATTTTAGATGATAATAATTATTACTGCTAATCTATGTTCGCTTTTTCGATTTGATTTAGTTTATGCATCATTATGAAAAATCCTCTTTAAGTACAAGCTAACACATTTAGTAAGATAATATCTCATTATTTACTTTCAGATTGTTCTTAAATTATTTTGCCAGTGTTTGCACTGATTTTAAAAGTAATTAATTATATATTGTTAAGAGTATTCCTGAAATATTTCTGTTAAATTCACTAATTATTTTTGAAAACTTTTTAAGATTTAAAGGTAAACTTTCTTAAGATTAATTGATAAATAATGAAACGGAGACATTTTAAATAGTATTGCTATGTAAAATTATATATACTAACAACTGTGATGATTATTTTAAGGAAGGTTTCTAATTTATATTTTATACACAAAAAAAGAAAGGTGATAGACTATAGATCATATAGTAGAGTCAGTGAATGATCATATAGTATATCAGTCTCGCTTATAAAGTATTATTAGCGGTTAACAATGAAATGATGCTCAAATAATTGGAAACATTGCTTGGGTGTACCAATGCGCTTTCAAGCCCAGCAGATCTACTACAGATTATACGTATCTTTTTCTTAAGGATGATAATTAAAAAAGCAGATTTCAAAGAGGCCTTCGTTCAGATGGTTAGAGGCGAACTGTTGAGAAGCTTGCAAGTATTTAGATTACAAAGATAACTCCCACAAACACAAATTGCTGAATGATGACTCAGTATGACTTCTCCAGGCTTCTTGATGCGTCAAATGGTCTTAGCCAGAGTGGTATATTGTCTTCAAAACTGTTTAATCTGGGCATGGTAAGGTAGTGAGTTCTGTCTGGACGAACCCCAGAGAAACTTTCATGAATTGATTGGCACAACACATGGCTTACACAAGTGGTATTTTCTTACCTGGCAAGACACTCACATCAATATCTTGTACTTTCCAAGACTGCAAAGATGCTGCGAATAAACTTCTATTTTATTTAAATACCAACAAGGAAAAATATATGAGATCCTTCAAAATTTTAAATTCATGGGCTTAGTTAACACAACGAAAAATAACATCAAAACAAAAGATAAAAACAATTAAATATAAGCCAAATTGGTAGCTCGCAGTAGGTGTTACTATGCACACTAAAATGTTATTTTAGAAATATCTCCCGCTAAGTTGAGCGGCACAATTATCAGGTAAGTTACACATGGTGATAAAGCGCAGGTCCTCATCCAAATCAACGAAAAATATATCAAGGCGTAAAAGGTCCTTCGAATGATATATGGACCAAAAAGAGAATAAATGGCGATGTAGGAAAAATCGGGAGTTAATGAAGATGTATGGTCAACCCGATTTGGGGTATTTATCAAGATGACAAAAATCCAACGGCCTGGCCATTTGGAAAGGATACCAGAAAATCGGCTACCAAGAAGGCCGCTTTACCAGTTACCAGAAGAAAGACGAACGTAAGGAAGAACCACGCTTGAGGTGAATGATGACGTGAGGACGATTTGCTCCGGTTTGGGGAGAAGAGATGGAGAAGATACGCGGATTACAGGAACGAATGATCGAGGATAGTCTCGGAGGCTTCATTATATTATTTGTAATATTATCTATTTGTCCTATGGATTTTCCGGTTATCATTGTATTTTAAGCTTTAACTATATAATATTATGATGTAAAACTATCAAAACGAAGAGCCAATAATAATAAAAATGCCTTAGTTCGCTTTTACAACTGTAATATTAATTCTATTATATCTAGTGTTAAAAAAACAACAACTTATAAATACTAAAATAAGCCACTTAATTATTTTTTTTTAGGTCAAGGAAAATAGTGGTAAACTCATTCTATCAATCAAGTAATCCCAGGGTTTGGGCATTCGGATGCACCACACATGGGCATCCTTCACATAATAACTTCGAAATTTTAGCCGGAAAACGGATAATTAATGTGAGTATAGGTCTTAAAATTGTAACATTACAGTTGGTAAGAGATTGAAAAAACAAAACACATTTCATAAGAAATAGTTAATGAATAACTGATTTTCACGCAAAATGTATCACTTTTCCCATGAAAGTTCACTATTCACTATTTCACAATCTATAATCAAGCTTGTGTAATAGTTAGTGGTTAACTATAAAAAAAAAATATTGTGAATTTAAAAAGGTGGAGGGACGTGTAGAAAGATGGACAAAGTGATTTTTCATAAAATTTGAGTATAATCCTTCAGACGTGTTCATGGATATTGCCACACAATAAATGGGGAAGGGCAAATATTAATAACATAATTTCGGCTTGAGATATTCTATACTGTTTGAATTTTAAAGCAATTATTGTATTATTTTTTTTTTCAGCTGCTCACTAATGAACGTGATATTCCCGTCACTAATATATACCCATTTATCTTGATGACTCCATTGCAGTATGTATTTTGTGGCGAAACCGAAAAAACAGCAAAGCACAGGTATAAAAATGAAAAAATCGTCCTGAATGAAACTCAAAACGGTTTCTTCCGCATAAAAATTATATCAATTAGAAAGGATCACGGAAGAACAGAATATAACAAAAGAGTAATAAATATAACTTTCCTCTGAATAATTATATCTTATGAGATAATGTGTTATAATTATTTTTAACTTAGAAATAGTTTCGTTGCCAATCATTTAAATAATATGGCTTTTTTAGACACAAAGCGTGGTAGGTAAATTTGAAAAATCAATACTGACTGATTATTGTTTTTTATATTTCTTTGCACTGGGTACTGCTTAATTGAAAGAAAAAATTACAAAAAAAAAAAAAAAACCCACAGAATTGGTAGTATTTTTCTGTAATGGCTTAAAATAATCTA
This sequence comes from Halyomorpha halys, assembly GCF_000696795.3. Classification (NCBI taxonomy): domain Eukaryota; kingdom Metazoa; phylum Arthropoda; class Insecta; order Hemiptera; family Pentatomidae; genus Halyomorpha; species Halyomorpha halys. Next base: position 268,914 of record NW_027110725.1, on the reverse strand, counting down.
ATATAAAAGTTAAAATCAATAGTTCCAACCTTATATTTTTTAATTTGTTTTTAATCTTCTCAATTTATACATCTCTGACAATGATAGCATTTATGTGGAAGCATACTGTATCGGTAACTTTTTTTTTTTAAATTGTATTTATTTATTTTATATGAGCTTTATAAAATAAAACAACAAGAAAAGGTTATGTTAATTATGGATACAGACTTGTGGCTCTACTCATTAAAAGAATTCCAATAACATTTCTTTATTAAGTTGTCTCGAGACCATCTTCCTTTAAGATGAATAGGACGATTATAAGGAATTGATGAAGAAGCAAAGTTTGAAATAAGTGGAATTTCTTTATGAAAGAATTAATATATGTAATTGTTACATATGGGAACATTGAGAATTTTGCGGCTCCCCATAACAATAAATTTGAAAAATAGCGTTTTTAATGTTTTTTTTTTTATTTCGGTATCTAAAGCATTCTAAAATATGTTTTTCCCCTTTCTATTATTTCCTCTTCCTCTCACTTAGTGTTTTAACAAGATTACACCTTGTCGAGGTGGGTGTGTTATATCTGACTCTAATAGATATGTTATGTAAGCTTGACCAGATTTATTCGACAATGCTTGTTCAATACAAGGTAATTGATTAGGAAGTGAATAGACAGGATGATACTTACGGGGTGACATACGTAATTTCTCTTAGGATGATAACCTCGTCCTACCAGCTGCTATTCTTGTAGAAGTACGAAGGAGGTATGTATGCCTGGAAGGTAGGCAGCCGCCAGGTCATACTGGAAGGTACCTTTGTTCTACCGGATGCTATTCCTGTAGGTACGAAGGGGGTATGTTTGCCCAGAGGTTAGCTACCAGGTCCTTCGAAAGGATAGATGGTTGAGGAAAGAGGTAACCAGATGGAAGTAAGATAAGTAAGATACTTCATATCGAAAATAAGATAGAAAGAATATACTGAATGTCTTCCTTGCTGTCCCAAGTGATACTGTGACAGCACCATCGATGGGGAATTGATTCTGCTAACGATACAAAGGCCAGTGAGAGGCACCGCCTGCAAGAACTTACTTATTTGTTATTCAGTATATTCTTTTTTGTAGAGTTTATTTATTAAATCAATATATTTAAATTTATATTACTAATTACATGTTTATATATAACACCATAAAATTGTTTTTTACGGAATACATTATCACAATATCTGACTAGAGAAAACATAGGAGGTGGTACTCCAAGTTGGAACGAACTGAAGCGCTAACGGTGTTAGAACGGGCGGTCCCTGATATCTATTCTATCAGAAATCTATCCCTGGTATCTAAACTATATAGCGTCGCAACAACCTCTCTGAACGATTGAGTTCTTGACAACGAACAGCGGAGTGCCAAACAGGCTCTTCATCTCCATAGATATCCAAGGAGAGCGTATTTGACCAGATAAGGAGGTAGCATACCTCGTTTTGAGAATAAGAAGACGATTTTACCCCATCCATCACCTGGGATATTTGAGGTATAGGGTGATCCTATCACTCAATAAACTAAGAAATATAAGGGGTGCGTTATGGGGCTTTAGATATCCCGCAACAATGACCATCAACAAATATGTGCTCTCGGGTATACTTAGGTCATTTTCTGTGTGGAGCCGGAACCTCACGCAGGACCAGAAGATCTGACTGGCCACCAGAGTGAGATTGGCTCTGTTGAGGGTCATGAAGCGCTGTAGAACGATTTCGCATGAGGCGACGCAGGTGATGGCAAGCTGCAGAGCTTCTTGGAGAACATCGATCCCAGGTGCTCCATTAAACTGCGTAACGCATGGTAGATTTTACAGCTCAAGAATCACCCTCATCGAGCCGAACTTTCCCATCTGATGGAAGACGAGAACTATCCGTTTTTCATGCAGTTCATCTAAATTTGGAAGGAGGTGGTGGAGGCTACCCGAAGAACATTTCCGTATCACTGGCTACAAAACCTCTCTCAATGCCGACCTAAAACCTATATGGACAGTTGGTCCATCCTGATGTATTCGTATTAGACTTAGGGAATGCCTTAAGGTACTTATGGCATCGCTTCACGCATCCATTGGACTGAGGATGGTACGCTGTGATCCAAAAAAAAAAAAAATTTATTTTAAATTCTATCCAGAAGTATATGGCATAAGCATATTATAACCATGTAGTCAGAAAGTTGAAAATCCAAAGAGATTTTTTATTTTATTTAAATCTCCAAATTCTTCGTACTCTGAAAAAATTGTTTTAATTATAAAAGACCAGAATCAAGTCTCATATTAAAAGTGGAATATAGTGTATCTATCTGGTTTCCGCCATCCTTAGAGCTAACTTATTTTGATACAATCCATATAAAATTTCAATTTTTATACCTGTGTTTCATCAAGCAGTTGCAGTTACCAATTGAAATTAGGTTCTTGTTATTTCATTTCTGCAATTTAAAAGTTATTGTAATTGAAATTACTTTTTTTCCCGTCTCTGATTGAACTATATATTTTTCTTGTAAATATGTATAAGAAAATAAATTAACTATATATATAATGAGGTTTTTTAATGCTGTTACTTAAATTTTTTTCATGTTTGTTTTTCCTTTAGGACGATATTGCGATTGGCATACACATTCTTGGCCACAATATCTGGAGCTTGCTGGTAGGACTAGACAAATTGATTAGCAATGGTGTCACAAAATACAGATTAGTCCGAAAATTAGTGACTCAGGTACATGGAAAATTATAATTTATCATATCTTTCTTTTTTATACGAGTATATTTATACAAATAATAATTATCAAATTGGTGTCATGGTTCAAATATTTTAAATCGATCAAATTTATCTTTTTTCGTTTATTATATTAAAGAATGAACATTTATATTCGGTCAATAAAAAAATATTTGTCCTATTCCCCTTAAAATTTGAAGTTTTATGGTTCAAGAGACATAGAAAATAAATTTGAAAAAAATCTGCCGTCCAATTAATCTATTTATTTTTTAAGATTTAGCACTTAAGTGACACGCCATCAAATAATAAATATAATTCTCGAAAATCAGTGTTAGCTAAATTTCTGCTTCTATCTAAATATTATTCCGGATAAATGGAGTGCGTTAATAACAGAAGAGATGATTCTATCAACTCTGTGTTTACTATTATTCTTTTTCGCTGACCATGAAATATTTTTTGCAATTTTTTCCAGACATTTTTCAAAAATCTTTGGCTCCTGATTCGGCCCCTCGGGTAATCTGATATTTAAGTCATTTAAAAGCCGGCGATTTTAATTTATTTTCAATTAATTTTCTTATTATACCGATTGTTACTTTTAATGAAATTTTCGAAGACTTATTACTCGAGAAATTATCTTAATTTAGCATCTTAACTTTATTAAATATATTATTACTATTATATATAAGAAGATGGTCAGGGTTGCGGTCAAAAGTGAAACAAAAATAGTTTACAACTATTTATTTTCCATGAAAATAGATGAATCCAAGAAATAGGAAAATAAATAGTTGTAAAAATTTTTACGGTCAACTATTTATACATATATATTATTATTATTATTAATATTTGTATTTATCATGCTATAGATTTAATTATATAATTAGATATATTATACTATCATTATAAGAGGTTATATTAATTATTCGAACAAACGGTCATGCATCAAGTTTATAGCGAGGAAGCACACGGAAGAAAGTGTGGTGAACACTTTTAGCATGCTCCTTGGTGAATGATTCCAATCCTTCTACACGCAACGCTAGCTCATTCTGTTTTTTAAATATTACATTGATATTTGCACTATTACATTAGTGATTGGTATGGAAGAAGTCTGAATTTTCTATGATAAATATTAAAATAGTTCAGTGTTTACCGTCATTCAACAAATCAAAAGTTGACCACAACCCACGTCAGGTTCAAATCCTTACAGCTTGGAGCAGTGATACAATGGAGAAGATAAGCTGTCAGGAAAAGTGAAAGGGACATAATAAACACCGAAGACGAGGCAGAAAAGAAGTAGGAGATGAGTGTAAGCCAATCACCGGCTTCCTTCCGTCTTGGTTTACTTATTGACTTTCAAATTTAATTCTAAATTATAATACGATTATCTCGGTTACAGCTCAATGGACCATCATTTATGATGAATCAAATTCGCTACTAAATGGACGGTTTTTCAGATGATTACATAAATCGGGGAAATTACTATTTATCTCACCGTAAACCAGAGTGCAAAGGGCGTGGTGAACGTTCCTCTTTTTTGATTCCATTTTCCTTTGAAGGGGAATAGTGTATAGGACCCTATCGATCAAATGATAATAAATTCTAAACTTATGAAATTAGATGATTAGAACAATAAATGAGATAATCGTAGTAATATGGTAGCAACTATATCTCCTGCTGATAAATTTTAATTATTTTTTTTAATTCTAAATTGTATGAAAATTTTAATATTGTGTGTTTTTTCAGGAGCGGTTTAGGGAATTCCGGCTAAACCGAATTTCTTTCAAATCAAGAAAGTTCCGTAATACTTACTTCGGAATGAAAAGTCGAAATGAGGATTCCTCTGGAAGTAATACAGACACTAGCTCCCTGTTTATAGTTACTTGGAGCGACAAATTATTAAACGATGACGATAACCCACCAAATATTGTGTGTGGGGTTCTTCCTATACCAACAGAGACAACCATAATCGATGAAACCATTACAAAATCATTACTTACACTTCTCTTACCAATTGTGTTGTCTCTAGGATTATGTGCATTGAATTCTGATGGCGCACGGAATGAACATATAAATACTTTCCCCAGTGACTATGTATCAGAGGGAGAAGAATCAGACTTTTCCGTAAGTTGTGAAAATGTCTCTGATAATGGCTCTGCTCAGGGGTCATTGGATGGGTCCCGTGCCAGATTTTATATAAGCTCATCAGAAGAAGAAGAATATAAACAAAATCGTCCATTTGTTGGCACTGATTGGCAAAATCCCCAGGAAAACCAGATCACGAGTGATGACATTTGTGTTTCGTCGCACCCACCACAAAATCTAGGTGTGCATCCTTCAAATTCGGATTCAGAGCCCAATGAAACCACAATTAAACGTCCTGGTAGGCTTAATAAGAAGAAAAATGTTAGAAGGCATAGAAGAAGCAATGCACACCAGGTTTTAAAACCTTCATCTTTGAGGCCAGAAGAATCTGATTCTTCAACGGATCGCAGACCAGGACCTCATGTATACCGCAGATTGCAGTCAAGACCACGACGAAAATACAATAGGGAAGTCACGGAAGATAATGGCCCCAATGATGTCGATTCCCCCCCTGAACAACCTTCTACCTCAGGCGTTTATGCGAGACTGCTTCCATCTGTATACTGTTCACACTCGGACACTGATGACGAACCTTTTTCTCCGTATCCACAAACTGATTGGGATCCCAAAAAGTATTACAATTCTTCTTCTGAACCTGATGGTGATGGTTCGACAACTGTTGGTGTCAATACTGAACCGCTCCCACCAAGACCAGTTACACGCAGAAGATACATAAAATTTTCTGATTCTTCAGAAGGAAGTAAAAACGATTAAACCAAAACTATTATTCCATAAATTAATGCCCAAGTATTTATTTCAAGCAGCAAGATATTCATAAAATAAATTTATCCAAATAATATGTTATTAAATTAATAACCATTATTAAATAATCCTACGTTTTTCCCTAGTAAAAACCATATGTACTCATAATAAACATTTATTTGTTTTTTCCTATTTAAGCCTCTAAGGAAAAAAGAAATGGAATACCATGTATTGTATATTTTCCTAGTTTCTATTTACCCGTTCATTCTACTTGCCTGAAAATTTAATGCTGCAACAACAATGAACTAATACTAGTTCACCTCGGCGAAAATTCTTGTATTAGATATGTTTCTAACTTCTCTTTAATTCATTCGAATTATAAGCGACATCATATTCATTCGTATAAACAATGAATAAACATCAATCAATCAATGAAGAAGTTCTATTCAGCACATACCATTAGTAAAGCCAGTAAAGGCACATACTTTATAATGACTACCTTTAAGTATAACTTTTCGTAATAAGTAAGCACGTTGACCAATTGGGAAATATCACTTCAGTTTTACAGTTAAAATTCAGCTATCTCTAAGCTTATTCAGAGTTACGAATTGTACTCGCTGAGACTTCATAGCTAGGCCATACAGGTGGCTTTTACCCATCATAGGTGTGCTACGAATTATAGTGGGAAGCCGCAAGTATTCATAATTTGATACATGGAAATTGGAAATGGGTTGAGACAGACTAAATACATTTGTCACAGTATCAGCTCAAATAGTTCTAAACATTCTAGAAATATCACGGTGTTATTTAAACCATAAAAACTATGAATGGGTTGAGTCTTTAGCTGAAAACATTGTTGTATACGCACAGACAGTCCAACTGAGCGAGCGGCTCAGCCGATTTTTATATATTCCCTTACGTTTTTAAGTTATTCACATTCCTCACATACCTACTAACAGACTTCGGAATGAATAAAATCAGATGTGATAAGTTCTTCATAGCAAAAATGGTGCTGTGGAAGCTAACCTCTGAATAAGGTTTGATTCGTGCTCTCCAAAATGGTTCAATTTCGGGCTTTAAAACACAGGGCCTGGCTAAGACTCTATGGGAACGCATTGTACTGAATTCCACGTAGAAACCCTTAAAACCCAATTTGTACCGCCAAAGTGACATTCGTCGCTTCTCCATAAAATACCTTTTCTATTGTTATCATATTCGTATTACATATGTGTAATATGTATGATAAATCAATGTCAAAAAAATTGAAAAACTGAAGTATATTATGAAAGGAATATGGTCCGGGTGCGGCCAAAAAAACTCCAATAGTAGAAATATACTATTTTAATGAGCCAACGTTTCGCCCCACGTTGCAGGGCTTCTTCAGGGCTAAAAAAAGGTACAAACACATAGTTACATAAGGAAAACAAAAACATAAGTGTAAAATAACAGGGGTATAAAATGTAAAAAAGTAAGATATAATAAGAAAAATTAAAGGTAGTATGTATGTATTTTCTTTAATATTTCTTTTGTTATCTATTTGTTACTATTACCCTTTACATTTACTATTTACTACCTTTAATTTTTCTTATTATATCTTACTTTTTTAAATTTTATACCCCTGTTATTTTACACTTATGTTTTTGTTTTCCTTATGTAACTATGTGTTTGTATCTTTTTTTAGCCCTGAAGAAGCCCTGCAACGTGGGGCGAAACGTTGGCTCATTAAAATAGTATATTTCTACTATTTGAGTTTTTTTGGCCGCACCCGGACCATATTCCTTTCATCTTTACACACGGTCAATCAATAATCTTCCTGAAGTATATTATCATTGGAAAATTTCTTCCATTCATTAGTGCCTCACAAAGGAATGATTAACAAACTAGTCATCTTAAATTAAATGAAAGTTCAAAATAATTGACAAAAAAAATGTATTATTATTATGATTATAGATTTACTCTACACCCCTACCATATGAGCCTCCGCTATTTTCCTCTATTTCGAAAGGCTATTTCCAATTACTGAAGGTTTTTCGTATCTATAGCCCCCCCTTATCCGCCCAACGCAGCTTTAGATGTCTTACTCTTCCTGTGCTATAGTTCAGCGAAATAGCTCCTCTCACCATATTAATTCCCACTAAGTGACTTGCCCACCTCAGTCTACCTTACTTAAGGATACTGATAACGTCAGCTTCAAAAAAAAAAATCGCAAAGCTTCCGGTTATGTACGGTTTTCCAGAACTAACAGATAAAAATCTGCACAGAACTTCTCTTTCGAATACAAGACGATCCATTTTGTTATTTTTGGTTATGGTACAGGTCTGCGGTGCGTATGGTAAGACTGATGGAATATGATTTTCATATCAGTCAACTGACGTTTGCAAATATCCAAATGCAAATCGATATAGTATACTTGAGCTAAGAGATAGCTGACATAAACAATAATTTGCAAACATATTGAAATAGAAGTTCGATATATCGGCAAAAAATATTGTTTTGCTATAGCAAGCTCCAGTATATTTATAATTCTTAAGTGAATCAATTATATATGTTGTTTTTTTTAAACTGACCAAAATACATTACGTATAGTATACGTAATGTATTAGTTCGATTTCGATTAGGTATATTATCGTTAATATTATTCCTCAACATTCTGGAATTCTTCAGTTTATTAATTAATTTTCGGAAATTTGTCTCAATTTAAAGTTTTTTGTTTTTTCACTACTGAACTGTTTTCGTAGAACTCTTTTATGATATTGAAAATTAACTTATTCAAGTTCATTAATAAAAAGGATGTAAGCTACAATATGTTCATATGCATACATTGTAGGACATCTTCATAAATTTTGATAGAAGTAACATATTTTATTTTATTTTATTTTTTAATGTGTGTGTAATTATATCAAGAGTCCTTGGACCGGTATTATAATATCTAAAACCGAGATTCTGATACCTAATATTGAAGACAGAGTGTCAATATTTCAGAAAGCACAGTGGACCATATGACAGATGTAGCTGGTCATAATTATTTTATAAGCATTTGACATGTTTTCAAGACTGCAAATTTCGATTTTTTTTAAAATAAATCTTTATTCTGGGACACTCGGTCCCCTAAGAATAACAACAATGGACAGAGTTATAAAGCTTTTGTCTGTCAGGAAGCTTTGCGGATGGATATAGGTTTTTTTTAGTATTAGTTTTGCAAATATAGGCGTATCCAGGAAATTTAATTTTACTTTTACTTTTAAGAGTAGCCCTAAATTAGTACTTAAAATTTGATAAAATTTATACTAAATGCTAATATCATTAATCTCCAACTTACATCTAGTTTTGATCCAAATCAGACGAGCCGTTTTTAAGATGGGATAGAAGTGTCACGAAAGATACATGAGCGCATTCCTAAGCGAAAGTGGTGGATTTTATTTTATAAAATTGATACTGGATCATTTTTACCCTTATCCTCAACTTTCTTGCAAATTTGAAATAAAAATGGACCAGCCGTTTTCGAAAAATACGTTTGTGCATGAGTGAGCTGAACAAGTAGATGAAATTTAATTAAATTCATATGTATCTATCAAGATACAAAATCGCACATCAACGCTTATACAATTTTGAATTGAATATAAATTACGTGAATGGGAAGTTGACTACAATCGGTTGATAGAAACATAACCAAATTGATTCCATGATATTTATTACGTAAAAGAAAAAATCTTTAACCCTGAAGACAAACGTTTTTGTTTTCCATCCTCTCCATGAATGTATTTTTTTTTAATGTTTAATAATCCTTATCCAGATCCACCCATCCCTACAACCCACCTCGAAGGTTGAAACGGCAGTGGCCAAGAGACTTATTGTAAAATAAAAATGGACAATTAGAGTTCTGGCAGTGGTCGGATGCTCCACTCAAGTTGAGTCACCTGCTCTTACCCCTCGCAAGTGGAGGATAGAGTGGGCTCGGGGATCCTCAGGTTGGTAGTGTAAATATTGTATATGAAAGTACAAATATTACTTAGTGATTATTTTTATTTTATTATTATAAATATTAATATTTTTTTTCTTTTCACGTACCATGTTTGATCTTCTGTTTATATATGTAAATAATATTCATAATTTGTATACATGTGATGCAGCTATGCTGGAGCTGCCCTAGCGGTGCCCAGATGAACTAAACCTTAGTTTAGTTAATCATAAAACTTTTTGTTTTTTATGATGAGTTTTTGTTTATGTTGATATCTTTGTTAAGATTGTTTCAACTACATGTAATAGTTCACTATATGATTAACTAAAAACTGTGGAAAGGGACTTTTATTCTATTCTATTATTTTAGGTAGGTAGAATAGTGTTTCTATTTTGATGTATTTTATTTAGTACTACTGTCATAGTTCTACAACCTTTTATTTATAATAAACTATTGTTTTAGCAATCGTCTACTTCTACTTTCTTCAGAATTACATTTATAATTACAAAGAGATTTTAATTATTGTTATGTAATTTTTTTTTTCATTTATTTATTTTATTTTAGTATGAATGTGATCATTTATCTCTATTACTTATAGCACAACAATGGCAGATTGTAATATTTATCAATAAATAAAGTTTTGAAAAAAAATCTTTAATGTTTTAAACCAAATGTTACAGGAGCCTTCTCCCATTTGATGTTACGTGTCTTGTTTTTCTCAATAATATAGCTTAACGTTTATAGTTATAGAAAACATACATATTCCTAAGTTGGGCTTCACAGAATATGAAAAAACTACGTGATTACATTTGATGCAGAATCTTTAATAAACTTTTAATTTTTTAATAAAATTTGTGCCTTAAACTTAAGCAATAATTGTAAGATTTTTTTTTTCAAAAAGTTATAAATAAAACCCTATATTTCATTAACACTATTGGGGACGATCGTGGCAAGCATCGAACAAGATCCGAATGAAATTTATCCATTAGTATAACTAAAATTAGATTTTGTTCGATTTAATGACTTCTCTCCTCATAAGTCAAATTTCTTCTCCTCCCAACCTTGGACAAAGAAAATATTTAGGATTTAACATAGATATAAATCTAAACACGGAGAGGAGTTCACATTAAAAGTGAACTAAAAAAATCTTCTAAATTAATTTACCTATTTATGAGGTTGAAAAATACCTTTTACCATCATAAAATGAAAAATGTTAAACCCCAAACACTCTGTCAAGAGGGAAAATTATTCTCCAAAATATAAATACTAAGTTTTTTTTTTTAATTTTGAATTTAATTAAATTTGTTTTATAATAATTGGACGTTAAATGTTTCGCTATGATTTAGTGTTACATAAAAGATATGTTAAAATTGTTGTGGTTTCAATTTTTTTTTTAAATTTTTGTTTACCTATTTGCTTGGGATGAAAACATGGAATCTTGAATATTCATAAAACATTTTCAGCCCTGAACTAGAACCTCTAGACGATAAAGCCATGAATAGTACGAATTCGGTAACTTGGCCTCTATTTGTAGGGAGTTGCAAGGCTCCTGAGGTTGTGGTCCGCATGTGCCTGACAAAATTCCCTTCCTCCGGCCATGAGGATGACGAGCAGATCAGTATAGCTTAATTGACAGAACAATACAGTAGGCATTGAAACGTCAACTTGTGATGCTTCAGGCAGGCAAGTTCTTCATGTGAAGTCATGTCCTCCGGCGAACGGACTGCTATAGAAACTTATATAAATATATACGATTATTTTGAAATCAGATTGCGTATTGATACAGCATTATCGGCATCATTATTATGACAAAAGCCGGAGATGGTACAATGGAGTTCAGCTCAAAAATAATAGATGGTTGGAGGTGCGATCAGTAAACCACACAAATAAGTAAAAGCTTTTTTATTAGTTCCAACGTTTCGGCCAGAATTTCAGGCCTTCATCATGGCTAAGAACAATTAACAAGAAAACAACCTTGAAGAATTAAAGGAATTACAAATTTATGGGAAAATAAGAAAATAGCTACCATTATAGATACATAGTGTTGAAAGAAAATGTTTAGTCTAGGCTATACATACAGGGAAAGGTAATACTAAAATTAAGAAAAAGGAAAGAATACAATATAAAATACATATGAAATTTTTTAAGTAAATTTATGTAAAAAATAAAATTATTTAATTTATGAAATAAATGGGAAAGAAAACGTACATATAAGTAATTAAATATGTAAGTAAAATAACAGGATAAAAGAAATAAAATGGAATGTTTTGTAAGACAAGAGTAAAGAAATATAAAATTAATGAGAAAATCTAGTTAGTAAATATATAAAAAAGTTATTAAAGATTAAAGTAATGAAAAAATGGAATGAAAGAGAGAGAAATGCTTTATTCATCCATACTGCCCCAAATACATCGGGTTGCAACATTACACAACGTCGGACATATATACATTACATATATTTACATGGTATAATAAAAACAGAAAGAAATGATTTTTTTCTTTCCCTTTCTTGTCCCTTCCTTTTCACAATTTTTATTTCATTTGATCGATAAATTCACTCTCTCGAATTCCCCCTAATAATTATAATAAAATAATTTAATGAATAACTAAGTTAAAACACACAAAATCGACAGGTCCACATACTAAAATAAATAAATAAAACAATGAATAATCCAGAGTTAATTCCCATGTCGAAAATAATATTTTCCGCCAAGATCACAATATTCCCGATGCTAACACCTAGGCCTTCTAAGAAGCTCCTTGTTCTATCTGGTATTGTTCCACGAGATCCAAACCAGAGACCTCTCTCTTTCCGAAGGTCTCGCGGAATTTTTCCTTAAGGAAAGGGATGCATTTTTCATATATTTCCTTTTCCACTCCACCTTCCTGTTGGAGGTCATTACTCTCAAATATTACCGTCAGATCCAAGACCAGAGCCGTGCTTTCGATTTCGCAATAAACCTCGAGCAGGTGAGTTGGTTTTCTTTCAAGGAACTTCATCAATTGTTTATTCTAGTATTTTACTTACATTATAGTAATTATTTTAAAGCCTCTTCTTCTGTCCAGTTCCTAAAACAGTTCAGCAATGAGGCAGTTGAATAGGATCGGCAATAGAAGACATCCTTTTGCACACCATTTTTAAGTTAATTGTTTTACCATCTCAATCGAAAGCAACAAATTCGTTTCCTTTCTGTATATTTTTTCTTTTTTCTTTTTTATTTGATCTACCGTTGATCATTCTTTCCAAAATCCATATTGTGCCCTTGAAAAACCATTCCATGCACATTAAATTCTCGCAGCCCAGGAGAAAGAATTTTCCCAAACGCCTTGCCTACAGCAGCCAACAAATATATCAAACAATAGGTTGACGGACCTCTAAACTTCTTTTACGCTTTCGAATAAGTACGCTGTTACTCAAATATTCTGGAGAATGAGCCTGCATGATTGCAGAAATTGAAGAATGCCTTTAAAAAATCCAGCCGTTCTGTGATAGCCGTCTTTTTCGCTAAAGTCGACTGTTGGGGCCACAACCTAGTTCTATGGACGCCTACTTTGTCCAGAATAAGCTAGGTTCTTCGGATAGTTCATTTGTGGCCTTAAGTACTGTGTTGATAAAGGATAAAGGATAAAGGAGATAAAAGAGAAATAGAAATAGAAAATTTAAATATTCCTGTAGATGGATGAGAATAATAGGTGAAAGGGAGAGAGAGAAAAAGGGAAAATGTGAACATACCCTATAATATGATTGATAAAAAAAATAACAAACTATAACAATATTTAATATAAAAATGAATAATTTAGAGGAAAGAAGAAAATATAAAGAATAGAAAACTACAGAAAAATAATCAATAATAAGATGCTTGATAAAAAAGGGAAAAAAAAATTTAATAAAAGGAAATGTAATGAAAAAATAAATGAAAATTAAAAAGATACTAATTGGATAATGAATACTACAAAATAAAACTAACCCAAAGAGCTCTGGATAAAAAACATTAATAAATAACAATGGTAGATTAAAGTGGTATTTATAAGTTACTATTGGTTTTAATTAATATTGTTACTAGTTAATTACTATTTATATTACAATATGGGTTATGGAAACAAAAAGATATGATGCTAATTGCTTTGGTGAAAATGTACGGATTGAAAATGATAAACATACAGGTGGGTTGAATTGATAATAGATAATATATAGAGATGATGAAATAGAGGTGATACAACTGAAGATTGGTAGAAACGACAGAAGACAGGGAAGAAAGATGAAATAAAATTAAACACTGCACCCAATCAACAAGGTAAGTTAAACGGACACTGTTACCTATAATCCAAGGAGGTTGCTTATTATCCAAGTACAAAGGATTACCACTGCTAACAATAACTTATTTTAAGATTTGTATACTATTGTAATACATTTACAGAACTTTAATAGTACGTGGTTTAAGGTGGCAAGAAGTAAAATCAAAGGTAAATTATTTTAATACAAAATAAAGTGATCTTTAATATAGAATACTGGTATTGGTATTTGGTGGGGGGAACAAGTCCGGAAAGTGGGCCTAGTGGTCCTTTTTGTCAAACCCTGACGGCTACCTAGGTTGCCACCGCGTACTAACCAAGGTGGTAGTGTCAAGATGCATTCTTTGGGACCGCCGAAAAATGAATGTTAACTTCCCCAGGTGGGAATCGATCCCACAACGTTCCGAACCGAGCACACTGGGACCTGCGCCCCAAACCGCACGGCCTTTAATGTAGGATAAGTCATATATTCATTGAAATAGCTAGATTCGTTTCAATTGGCCGAATATACAAAAATGCTTCCTAAAGAGCTTCACTAAAAAATTAAATCTAAGCTTCAAAAAAAAAATCATGAAAGCCTTGCTGGGCTAAAATTATTTTTTGGCACAGTTATCTTTAGAGCAGTTAAATATTAGAGAAAAGCGTGACATAGCAGTGCAGATTAAATGCTGAAATGTACTTTTTCACTGCTAATTTAATATTTTTTTTTAAATGATTACAGAAAGTGGCACCCCTGTCTTAAACCTAGACATGCCATAGCACCAAGTTTAGGATCCATTCCTCTTAAAAACCTTAAATTTTATTTATTTAATCATATCTCATTGCTAGCAGCAATAAACAATGAATAAAGATAAATGAATTTAATTGTTAAATAAGGAAAAAAATAAAAGTTTTCGTGTTTCTATAGTTTTTATGACGATAGTAATAAATTTCTGATTATTGTTAGAACAGCCATGAAAACAAGAAAACATAGTATACAATTACTCCACTCCCGCCCTCCATGGTAGCCTTACTTATCTGACTATTATAAATAGATAAAACATAGAAATAGTTTATCTAATTAATAAATTGAAATATATTAAGTAACTATTGATATCATGAATTGTAAAGACGTTGTCCAATTTGAAACGCCCTACGATTTTAACTCAAAGTTGGGTGGTTAGTGAAACTTGTGTAACGTGCGCACGGCACCCGTTATTTTTCTTTGAATCATTAAACTCGAGAAACTAAAAATTAATTACCTATTTATTTGGGAATATTTTTCTTTACCTTTTAAATACACCAAGCACTTTGAAAAAAATGTTAGTGGGAGACAAGTCAGGTGAGGGCTGTGGTTGTGGTAGAGCTCCAATTTTCAGGTCACGTAATATTTTTATAATGTATCAGTTAAAAAACTATAAATATAAAAAAAAAACTCCTTCGTAATCGACAATAAGCCTTGTGCGTTACAAAAAAAATGTTTTAAGTAAAAATAATATAGTTAAAGTTTATTTTATTTTCATTCTTCATTTCCTATGAACTCTACAGCCAAAACTTAATAATTTACTGGGATACACATTTTTATATGATTTTCTTATAGTAAACTGTGCGAGAAAATCCCGTTCTGGGTCTCAATGCTCGGCATAATCATAATTAACTGGGATCTTGACAAGACCTTACCATCCAAAGGTAACAATCTGCCTGAAGGTTGTTCTAATCTTTTTTATTAGGTAAACCTGACAGCATTTCGTTGCTAAATTACAGTATACTCTTGAAATTATTGAGCGTCCTCGTTCTTGTACTCGACTACAATAGAATGAGCCTGCGAATCATTGTCTGATTGGGTTGGAATGTTTAATAATCAGCCTTTATTTAATTTAGCCACATCCAATATGTTATAAGTTAAACAATATTAATGTAATTAAGCAAACCTAAATTATAATTTAGCAAAAATAAATATACGACTAATATTGATATAAATCCCTTCTAAAAAAATCACATATTATTGCAAAATACAAATTTCATTTCAAAAATAGTTCGGGTCAGCTTTAGGATTTTTATAGATGTTCCAATGTAATATTTTTAAATATTAACTATAATAATAGTAAATAGTAAATACATCCTAGAAGCAGCGTAGGTAATATTAAAAATAGAATAAGTAAATACAGGCGTGAGGAAGAAATTTTTGTTGGAACGTAAGTTAAAAGAAAAACTTTCAAAACGCAAACAGTTCTGAGTTTACGATACCCTATTTGGGTTTGGATAAACAATTTAAATCTAAAAATTTTAAAAATCTGTAGCCTTGGAAGACGACTGGAAGTTGATTTTTTTCCCCATAAAACCCCTAACAACATTTGTTGATATAAACTCGTCTTAAAATCTGATTTGCGAATTTAATCCGTATAAAAAAACTTAACTTTCACTTTATTCCAATGGAAATTCCAAACAAAGAGACCCTGGAAGTCAGTAAATTCATTTATTGAACAATGCCCTCTAATGATAGGAGCGAATAATTTTCAATTATATTCGCGAATATAATTGATAGAATTCAATTATATTATAAGCGAATAAACATTTCAATTATATTATTTCTAAATTTTTTGAGACAAGGTAATTATTTATTAAATAAATCAAAAATTAGTATCCAATTCTGTCTCAACACTTTATTTTTCACTAGTCCAACGTTTCGGCCATTCTAGCCATCTTCAAGGTCATCTAAATATTCAACAGCTTACATTATATCTTCATTTTTAAACATTTACAACATCATTATTCACTATATAATATAACATACCTTCAATACAAAACTCTTCCTCACATTAATTTACAATTTCTATTGCAGGCTATTCTGCCATAATTTTACATAAAGAAAACAATTTATACAAAAGAAAAATACTTGAATCAATTTATATATCAGAAAACATCAATTACACAGTTAATTTTAAAACAGATACTAAGAATTTAAACCAACATTATGCAGAGATTTTAAGCAAAATAAATTTATAAAAATAATAGAGAAAATTGTTACTAGTTACAATTAAATTTAATAATGGAATTTTGAGAATTAGAATGAATACAAAATGAAACAAAAATGCAATTTAAAATAAAAAATATATTAATTTTAAAACAAGCCAGACCTGTGTGAGTGGGAGGTTATAAATAGTTTGTTATATGGTGGTGTATTTTATATTGTTGATAATCTTATAGAGAAAAATAAATGTTAATGTTTTTAAATTTTAAATAAATAGGTAACTAGACTTAAGCTTAGTAAGCTTATTAATAATAAATATGGCTTTTTAATAATTGACTGTTGGAATAGTTTTTGAACTTAGAATAAAGAAAATGACCTGGGCAGAATAGCCTGCAATAGAAATTGTAAATTAATGTGAGGAAGAGTTTTGTATTGAAGGTATGTTATATTATATAGTGAATAATGATGTTGTTGTAAATGTTTAAAAATGAAGATATAATATAAGCTGTTGAATATTTAGATCTCCTTGAAGATGGCTAGAATGGCCGAAACGTTGGACTAGTGAAAAATAAAGTGTTGAGACAGAATTGGATACTAATTTTTGATTTATTTAATAAAATATTTCATTTCAATGATTTTGATTTTTATCATGGGTGAATTGGTAAATGCTTTCACATTTTATTAGGTCATTTAATAAAAGCTCGTTCCGTCTCTGTTGTGTCTTTTATTATACTTCTTTAATTCATTTTATGAAATATAAATATTTTAAAAATATATATTGGGTTAAAAGAATTTTTGAATATCCTTTACAACATTAAAAATCATCTTTTTTTTTTTGTTAATTTATTTATTAATATTTACAACTATATTATAATATAAATACAACAAGTAAATTAGATGTTTCTTATACAATAGCATTATACAGACATGTGGAGAACCTACCTATTGGTAGAGCTCCAATAACATTTCTAGATCTCGAGGCCATCTGCTTTTCAGAAGTCTAGGAGGATTATCAGGAAATGAAGGAGAAGCCAGGTTAGAAACAAGTGGGTCTGGGTGGTTAGGAAGTTTATCATGAAACGATTGGTATCTGATACATATGGAATATTAAGGTCCTGATGAATTTGTGATAAAATATTGGATTGTAAGTATTTGATACGAAAGGAAATCGATGATTTAATTATGGTGGAAAAAAATCAAATTAAAATTTTTATTTCGTCAGTCATCAATCGTAATTTTGGCTATCAAGACAGACCTCATTACCGGCGATGTCTACCAATTAGGATTTGCATATCCCGTCTAAAAGATATATAGACTAGCTCCACTCAAAAAGGGGTCAACACCTACCAAGGAAACAAGGCCTTGTTTTGTTTGTTTTCTTCGTCCATTGGTTTGTTGGTGGTCCATTAAAATCAAATCGAGTACAATAAATGAGATAATTAAACTATCAAATATTTATAAAGAAGGGACATTAATTTATCATAAATATTCAGCTCGTTATAATAACCAGAAAGCTATTTCTTGGAAGAAAAAAATCTTTAAACATTTTTTTTATTAGTTTCATTATTACAAAATCTTTCAACACATATCTATTCGTTAATATGTATTACTTCTATACTAGAAATTTACTTTTTGAAATTGTATCTATACAAGCCATTAGGTCAAAATTTTCCTTTGTTTTTTTGCCATTATAAATAATTAAACTCTATGGGAATTTTTTCTTTCTTTAATATATGGATTGTTTTAAGGTACTTATGCTTACATTAATTAAGAATAAGGAAACACCTTGTGCAATCGTAATGTTTTCGAAACTAAAAGTAGTTTTTATTTTTTGCAGAATATCAGATGATAAATTTTTTCTTATAACATTTTTTGTCAAGTGCTCGAATGAAAGAAGCTGTTAGAAAAATAAGATATCTACGTGTTTTTTTTTTAATCATCGTTCAAAATGGCATATAGACTAATTAATTCCTTACCAGAGAAAAATATAAGTTGAAATTAACATAAGGTACGATATCAACCAATATCGAGTTGCCTTAAAAAAATATTAATTTAAAATTTATACCGTAAATAAAATTGTCTAATATTTCATCAACCGACGAAAATCTATTCAAAAGATAGTTTGAGCTCATTAAAAGAACCCTAATAATAAACATAAAAGTTAGAGATAGTTAACATAGACAAGAAATAAAAAATTCTGTCTTTCAAGGAATGAAGTACTAAAAGGAAGTTCGTAAGTATGAAGTACTCTTTTTTTTTTCACTTCTGAGATTCCATAACAGACGCCATAATAAAGACATTTCTCTTATTCTTAATGATTGAAATCCAAGCGCAGGTACCAGTCCCCCCCCCCATTTCCTGCAATTAGTAGGATGAGAAAACTGTGAACACATTTTTTGCTTAAATCATTATTGTTTTAATTACAAATGACGTATTTATATTGTTGATTGAAATTGATCATACTGGAAAATCCATTTCTCAGCAATCACTTATAATGAACTGGTATTTTGAACAGTCTCGTTCTCATTTTTGAATAGTAACAACGGATTATATAGTACTACGGATTGCAATCTTTAGTAATGATGTATTACGTAACCATGTAATATCTTCCTAAGTGATAGGAAGAGTGTAAAGACCACGGAGACAATTACATTTGATCAGATCTACTAATAACTCGTGGCGACGCATTCCTTTCTGTCAACCCCAACCTTGTGACTGCAAAAGGAAAGAAATTCTGCTATCTTCATTAGTGTTATTAAAATCTACTTTCTAAATTAATTTAATTGATTTTCAACGTGATTCAATGATGAAGTAAGAATAACGAGAAATTAGGTTATATTACTTTGTATATTTAAGAATAAAATCCATAAACTTTTTTTTTTTTTTCCTCTTGCTTGTCATTTCTGACATACAGTGGTGGTGGGGTGGGAGGGGAGTTATCTATAGGTGACTACCCTATTCTAACCATAGAAGGGTGTCAGGTTTTCGTTTCATAGGACCACCGCAGAAATAAAAGTCGAACCCCCAGGCGGGATTCGAACTGGTGTTGCTCCAGTCACGAGCCAGTTAAAGTTTAACTCTTGATATGTTCCAAAAAATAAGAAAATATTAAAAATGGTTTGCTAATTATCAATTAACTACTTTTCAGATTATTTATTTGGTTACTGTTCAATTTAATTGTGTATATGTTGTTTTAGGGAATTTTTAATTATATGATTAAAGTTATTAAATATTCAGGTTTATTAATTCATTTTTGGGGGCGTGGTGGCAGTGTGGTAAGGCACGATGCTACTATTTCCAAGGACCCAGGTTTGAATCCGGCTGGGAAAAAAACTGTTTTCTGTTACACTGTAGTCGTGAGTCAACCCTGTGGGTTCTGGAGCCCTCCTGGGGTCCATCCAGCCTCATAAATTGGATACCCTTAACCGGGTGAAATCTAGCGGTCGAGCGTGATTCTGACTAAATTACCTCCTTGCACAACCATTGGTCTAGTAACAATACATCCTTACAAAGTACTGAAACCCTGATCGTTCATGGGTTGAATTAGTACAGATTTTAATTTTTTTAAACTGTTTTTCAGATTTTTGTTCATAAAAATTGTCAGACTCATATTATTCAAAACCCAGATCTATTTTATAAAATATTTCTAACTTTTGAGATGAGAGAATGTGGCCAGCAATAGGGATCTATGGGGTAAAATAATAAATAACTTACAGTAAATCATCCGTCATTTATATTCGAGAGTTCACAGCATTGAAAATATTTTATTTAATTATAACTGCAAAATTATAATTTTATTAATAATCTTAACATTTTCTTGGAACTGGTTACTATTGTTTAAATAAATAAATTTTCATCCGTTTAGTCTCAAAACATTTTTATTTTATTTATAAGTCCAACTTTTCGGCCAATTCGGCCATCCTCAAGGACAATTTTCCATTCTCAGTTCTCAAAATACCCCCAATTTTTCGCATTAAATTAAAAATTAAAATTATTTATCACAGTCAACAGTAAAATTTATCACAATGTTTGTATCAATTTTTATTTTCTGTTTTATGATTCGTAAAGACTAGTCCCAGAATGTATACAAATTATTATTATTATTATTGTCATTGAATAGAATGAAATGTAATAATAATAACAAAATTATTAATCATAAGATAAGCAACCTTATAAATTGAGTATCATAAATTGTTTCTAAGGCAGTTACTTATCTGTAACAATATCTTACATAACCCCTACTTTGACACCTTCCCATCATGCAAATATATTGGCTAACATCTCAATAAAAAATATAGTATTTGCTGTTCATATTAGATTTCGATAAAATGTTGATAATCACTCGAAATTGATTAACAACGGTATATCTAAAACTTATTGCTTAGCTATGATTTAGAAAATGTCAACTATTTTTCTTTTGGTTGAGCCAATATGATGAAGCAAAGAAGATCGTACTCGGAACGTAAATCACGGAAATGTTAAGCTTGCAACAATCCATTTTTATGTATGAAATTAAATGAAAAAATAACTTTATTCTGGGACATATGT
>NW_027110725.1:228348-247318 GCF_000696795.3 Halyomorpha halys | reverse complement strand
ACGTATGACGAAGGATTTGCTAAAGAAGGAGGTTCTATAGGAGGGCATATATAAATCATTCGGATGGGATCTGGTATGTTGGACATTATAAGCTGCAAGCTTTATGTTGCAAACGTAACATCATCCGCTTACAAAATTTCCTTCGAAAAATTAGTTTGGATCAGTAAACTAAAAACTTGAAAGACTAATTAGCATATTGTTATCATTTAAATTTAATTTAAAAAGATTTTAAATCCAAAAAAATAATCGGGTTTGGAGGGAAGGGGGTTAGTATGGGGGAGTAGCTTAATTTGGGAAGCGATGTTGCGTGCATGCTTGGTTGAGCATCAGTACCTTGGTTGGACAGTTACCGTGTATATGACACACTTCAGTAGTTTTACGAAGGTCCTTATGGCAAGGTGACTTGTCTTAATAGTTTTATTATATCGACTCTAAAATTTTATGAATTCATTGGAAGAATAATAAATTTAAGTAATATTTTCAAATTATTAATTATCAATCAGGATTATTAAGGAAAAATATTCTTAGGACCTCATTAACCCACATTGTAAAAAATAAAACTATACAAAAATACAAAAATTATTAATTTTATTGGAAAACAACTTAAATTGTAAACTGCACTTATTAACCTGGAATCCTCACACCAGACTGAAAAGACAGGAAACTGCACGTCGATTTCGACTATTACAGCACTTACTTGACAAACGGTCTAAACTTCCAACACATTACAAAAGACTGATCTACATGACTGTAATAAGGCCAATCCGGACATATGGAGTTGAGCTTTGGGGCTCCACTAAGCCTTCGAATTCCTCTCGTATTCAATCCTTACAATCCAAAATCCTTCTTAAAATCCTCAATGCTCCTTACCTTGTCACAAATAAAATCATACATAAAGACCTTAATGTTCCCTATGTAACCGATCTAGCCCGAACCAGATATCACTCCTTCCATTATAAACTCTCTAACCACTCAAACCCCTTAGTTTCTAATCTTGCATCCTCTTCCATTCCTAACAATCCTCCGAGGCGCCTAAAAATAAGATGGCCACGAGACCAGCTAATGTAAAATGTCATTAGAGGGCTACCAATGGGTAGTTTCTCTACACGCATGTAACACTCCAATTTCAGGCGCTTTATTATTATTACTTGATTTAACTTAACCTGTTTTAAGCAATTATTTCAAAAGTGGTATAGGACCGTCGCTCCACGGGGGTCTTAGTCAGGTTGGTCAGACTGGGAAGGAATGCCTTTTTTATTGTTTTATTAATTTTTTTGGGGGGTGGGGGATTTATTTTTGTATATTATATTTTGAAAACTTGTTTACGTTATTTTTAATCTCCAGAGATGCCCGAGTATTGTCAATTTTATTTTTACTTTATATGTGTTTTATCACTAAAGGTAATTAATCAAGTTGTTCATAAGTAATATTTTCATTTATTTGTCAATCTAGTCCTTTATTTAAATATATTTCACGCTTTCTTGGTCCTAAGAGCATCTGACAATGAATATATTTAGGGTATATCCCTGGATTGCCAAGGCCTCTCAAAACCACATCTTTCCCAGAAATTCCTGAAGTTTATGTTCAAAAAAAAATAAAGCAGTTTTTACTACAGCTAATATAGATAATTGTTTCGCTGAAAACATTTCAGCAATATCTTACAAAATCCATTAAACGTATTTTACGATCGATTATTTTGTTGGTTTATTTCCATATTATGCGTGTTAATATTAGGCGTGTGTTAATCGTAGAAATTATTCTGTTATTAATTCCTGCACTTATTGCTTTCTTTTTTCTTTTCTCAGGGTCGACTCAATTGCCATGAATATTTCTTTGCAGATCAACATTTATTTCTTCCTCATCAGACAATCTGATTCTTCATTTGTATCATATATTCATTTTCTAAAGCATCTAGTATATCCTTATTCCATTAATTCCTCTAAGACCATTCTCAATACTTCCTTCTAGTTAGTTACAACACTTAACATTTAAGTGTATCTGAAAAATAAATAAGACAAATAATTTAATTTCTATCCATTTTAGTCTCAACAAATTTTATTTTTCTTAAAAGTCCGACCATCCTCAGGGACAATCTACTTAATACAATTTTGGAACTAAATGATTTAAAAACTCAGCCTCATGCAGGCTATTCTGCCCAGGTCAAAACGTCAATTTCTAATTAGTCAATATTCACATTAAAACCAAAATTAAAATTCATTTATCACAGTCACTATTTGTTAAAACTTTATATAAAGTTTTAACAAATAGTGACTGTGATAAATAAATTTTAATTTTGGTTTTAATGTGAATATTGACTAATTAGAAATTGTTGTTTTGGATTGGGCAGAATAGCCAGCTTGAAGCTGACTTTTTAAATCATTTAGTTCCAAGAATAAAATTAACCAGTCTCAAGAAAGTGTTTAAGATTATAAATTAAATAAATAAGACATTTCTTAAGCCTAAAACTTAAATGAAATTTAAAAAAAAAAAATTTAAATTACAATTTTTTATTTTTTATTTCTTTACGCACTTTAAAGAATAGTATAGTATATAATTCAACGATAATATTTCTTAAAACATTTTCCGGATGTAGGGGATGCAAAATTAAACAAAATATGAGTCAAACATTATAAAGACTCCCCTGCATAATTTAGAAATTGAAAGATTCAACGATTTAACTGTTGATTTTTAGTCTATAGGTAACAGATGAATTATAATATACTCCACAATAAAGTGGTAAATTTTGATATACTCATTCATGATTTTCTCTTAAATTCTTTTACGTTGTAGAGAGAAAAACACTTTAAAATTATTATTAAAATTGTTGTGCTTTCCAACTTCATTGGGTCGCCTTATACCAGCATACTTATGATTAGTGAAGTTATTTTTTTTTTTATTCCTATTAATATAAAGAGTCACAGCATAATTATTTTTATATTGTCACATTATAAAAATTTATACATTATGTACTAAAATTATTCATGATTTATTTTTTCCTTTTTATTATTTCTTCCCTTAAACATATTAATTTTTTATTTTCTGTTTTTTTTTTTATCGATCTTTAAATATGTTTAATTTTTCCATTTATTCAATTCTACAAAATTTTCTTTCTTTTTTTTCCATCGCACACAAAGGTTAAAATATAAAAATTATATAACCATTTCAAATATAGTAAAAAAATATGTACATACACAAAACCCACCATGGTCGTCCCTACTTACAATCTATTAATATTTTTTAAAAACTGTCTGGCAAATGCATACAAAAATAAAAATAAAATAAATAAGTATATTAAGCTAAAAGTTAAAAGTAATAAATATTTTATTTCCCCCCTTAATAGATAATTTATCTCCCATGGATAAAAGGGATGCTTTTGTTAATATTAATGTAAAATGGGATAATAAATTGATAGTGAAAAAAAATACAGATATACATACTTGTAAAATTACATAAGAAATATTATAACTCTCAAAATAAAATTTTATATATGGCAAATACGACTTGATATTTCTTCAATTTCTGCCTCAGGTCTTTTAGGTATGCTTTTAGTTAGTTAATTAGTTATTTAGTTAATTTTCCTTTAGTCAACTACGGACTGAGGTACACGGCATAAATGACCTATAACTTTTATCTATTAAGAATTTTATCTCAAAAAATGTAAAATTTCAAATGAACCTTATCCTGTTTCACCTATCCCTACAATCCACCTCGAAGGTTGAAACGGCAGTGGCCAAGAGACTTATTGTAAAATAAAAATGGGCAAATGGAGTTCTGGCAGTGGTCAGATGCTCCACTCAAGTTGAGTGTTTGCGGCTTTAGCCCACTTACTCAGCCTCCACTGGCTCATTACCAGTGACGCAGTGAGAGGATTGCGCTGTGATCTCAAAGAGTCCAGCTCCACCCCTCGCAAGTGGGGATAGAGTGGGCTCATGGATCCCCAGGTTGACAATGTAAATATTGTATATAAAAAGTATGAATGTGACTAGAAATCATTTTTATTTTATTATTACCATTACTATAATATTATTATTTTTTCTATTCATGTACATAGTTTGATTTGTATCCTTCTGTTTATATATATTTAGAAAGAGATTTTATTTGTTTTTATGTATTTACTTATTTATTTTATTTTATGTTATTTTTTATTTTTATTATGAATGTGATCAGTTACCACTATTACCTATTGCCCAACAATGGAAGATTGTAATATTTATCAATAGATAAAGTATTGGAAAAAAAA
This sequence comes from Halyomorpha halys, assembly GCF_000696795.3. Taxonomy (NCBI): domain Eukaryota; kingdom Metazoa; phylum Arthropoda; class Insecta; order Hemiptera; family Pentatomidae; genus Halyomorpha; species Halyomorpha halys. The sequence goes on along the minus strand of NW_027110725.1, from coordinate 243,078 downwards.
TTCAAATGGACAGTTCATCCCAAAATTTACTTTGTTGCATTGTTTCTTCTTTCCTACATATTCAACCTTCCTAAGGATCATTGTGCTGCAATATTTTGTTTTTTAGTCTAAGAAAGGTGCCGCTTCAAAAAAATGTTTGGGAATCGTTGTTGTAGACGACTTAATATGGAGTTTTCATAACATATTTACAGCCTTCATAATATTTACAATATATATGTATTTATGTAAAGTTATCTTTCTAAATTTTGACCTCAACAAGCAATTTGCCCCGACCCCTCGGATAATATGACTAAAATACTTTAAAAATTACAGTTTAAGTATTTCCTTTTGTCAAATACGGACTGGGGTATGCGGCGTAAATAACCTATAACCTATTAAGAATTTTATTATAGTTTACCTCATTAAATAGTGATTTCTTATAATAAACCTGGCATATCACTAATCAAAAATATAATTATTGAAATATCCATTCCCATAAGATATGATTATTATCGGCATTTAAGGGCTTTAGGAGAAATAGTTTTTTCCTTTAAGTGACATAATGCTGAGACTATAAAATTTAATGAACTAGTCATGAAAAAAGAATCCTAAAGGTTAAGAATGTAACACCGTCATAAGAATGCTCCACTTGCAAACTGACATCAAGGCTTATTAATACAAGAGTATCTGACTGCAATGTTAATCATTTTGTATTGTCTCATTGATGAAACGTGTAGCCTTGTCTTATCAACATCAGCCAGAAAGTTTGATGGGTGACAGATATTTTTTTTTTTTTTTACCAACAAAGTTTTAAGATGGACACATTTGAAAATGCTGAAGTTGCTCAGATATGGCAAATCTATTTTCTTTAATATTACCTAAATATCCTTCTACATTAAAAGGATATCAGTATATAAGTTTGAGGTCCATTGGGATAAAATAAAATATTTATTGTAAACAATGGAGTCAACATTTACGAATTTGTCATAACAAATCATTTTTTGCATTATCCACAAGCGTAAATTTAAATTTCATAACTATCCAACTTCGTTTTTACACCATGTTTTACTGAGGTTGCTCTAAATTGTAACTTTTAAGCGCATTGAGTTGAAATCTTGAAGACAGTTAAAATCTTTTAAAAAATACATGAATTTCCTTTAAAAAATATATAAAAGTTTCATTTTTTTAACTACTATCCGGTTTCGAAAATATTGTAAAACTATTAGAAAAATTAGAAATATATATATCTATCGACGTAACTAGTGTTGTCTTCAGCGTGGAAAAGAGAGAAGGGAGGGAGTAAAAAGAGCGAATAATATTGGGGAATAGTTGAAAGGCATCCAAAAGTCAGTACTGCTCATTTCCAGTAATTATAAAATTGCTATACCGAAATCATTTCAATGGCACGACAAAAAGAATTGTAATTAGACGTATAAGTCATTAATCTATAAATTATTCACCATAAGCTTCTTTGGATTTCTCTTTCATGGTCCTAATAGTACAAGAGCCGGGAAGAAAAAAAGGCAGTTATCTAACCCTAATTTTACATCACTTTAATGAAAACTATGTATAATTACTAGTCAAAACTGATGAGTCTGCCAAGTATAGGTAGGGGGAATAAAATATGGCGACTGTTTAAAACCTTGAAAAAAACATTAATTTTACATTCGGAGCTCTATACCTTAAAAACTACCAACACTAGAAAATCTAAAAGAACATTATTTAAAGAAGAGTAAATTTGCTGAAATATGAGCCCTAATAGAGCTATTTACGTCCAGTAGTTCTCGAGATATAACCTTTTAAAAAGCAACATGTCAAAAATATACTGAAATATCAGTAGTTAGTGAATCTATTTTGAGAAATCTATATCTCATTAACCATTCTACGTACAAATGTCCATTAGCACTTAAAACTAAATAATTGTAATATAAAGTAGTTTATGACCTTTACCTTCGTAGGAATAGTACTTTTAATGATATTTGCTAAAATAAATTGATTTATAGTTGTTGGAACAATAAGTTTGATTTATGAAAAACTTTATTTCAGAAACCATTGGACGTACAGATATCTGCCAGCACTCAAATTATAGCTCGTTAAATTTACTATAAAATAGTTAAGAATGTTTATCTTTGTGGGAGTAGATTTTCTATTATAAGAAAATCTAAAAGAACATTATTTAAAGAAGAGTACATTTTCTGAAATATTAGCTCTAATAAAGCTCCTTACGTCCAACAGTTCTCGAGATATAGCCATAACATTTAATAAAAAATGTAATAAAATATCAGTATTAGTTAATCTGTTTTGAGAAATCTATATCTCGGGAACTATGTGACGTACAGGTGTATATAAGCACTCAAATGAAAGCTACATAATGGTACTATAAAGTAGTTTATGACCTATACCTTACCAAATTAAAGCTAGTTAAATTTACTGTAAAATAGTTAATTAGTTAGTTTGTTTATCTTTGTAAGAGTAGTAGTTTTTATAATATTTGACAAAATAAATTCCCAAAATGTTAATTTCTAGTTGTTCGTCTAAAATATTGGAATTTTGAATAAAAATATATCTCTAGACCCATAAGACGCACATATGTCTGCCAACACTCAAAACAAAGGAACTTTAACTTACTATAAAGTATTTTATGACACCTATTTCCATAGGGGTAGTAGTTTTTATGATATTCAAATTCAATTTGGCAAATGAAAATTTTAAATAAATAAATTCACTAACTACTGATCTTTCAAAACGTTCCATACAACTAGTCCACCAAGTTGTCATTTTGGTCCTTGACAGCCCCAAGCAACAACTACAATGCAATTACAACTCAGAGTGACAGATTTCACTGACACAGCCTCGAAACTGTACGTACTAAAAACTACCACAATATTAGTAAGAAGTGAAAGAGGAATAAAATTATACTATAGAATTTAACAACCAATAAATTCCTCCAATGTATTTTGCTGAGCCCAATAGCCAAACCAAACTGTTTCTTGTAGATTTATACTAATTATAAATTGTTTATATTTTAAAAATCGTGCCCATCATTTTTATGTTCTCAAAATGATAGCTTCAACGAACTTATACAACGATTAAGGTATTTGGAGTTGTATGTCGAGGGAAAAAAAAATTAACTAGTTAGTGATTGTTGCATTCATTTCTAGTTTATTAGTACTAACAAATAATTTTTTTTTTCTACTACTTATTATTTATTGATAGATATTACAATCTGCCACAAAGTTGTGGGCAATAGATAATAGTGATGAATGATCTCATACATACTAAAATAAAATAAAATAAATTAAATAAATGAATAAAAAAAAAATTAAAAAAATCTCTGAAAATATATACAAACAGAAGAATAAACAAAATGAACATAATCAAACTATGACAAATAATTAACATTTTGTTTCATAAGGCGAGATATATTCAAAATTATCTTTTAAAAAGCTCCTTTATCTATTGAATCCATTTACAGTTCACAAAAATAATCTATAATAACCGAAAATGATCCATGCAATTTTCCACAGTTGATAGAAGTGGAGATTGTCTATGATGCCTACGATAAAACAACGTCAAGAGGAGTTCAGTGACCATCGAAAACTCGTTGTACGCTCCAAGGACGCCCTTCAACGCTTCGCATTCAGTTCTTCCCCGTCTGCATACCACGGCATACAACCCTTGAATATCGCCAGCAATTGATTTTCTTACAGGGATGCTTTACAAATTGAGTTTAATTGATCACGATTTTTTGTATAGTATAATATACGATATGGAAATATTTAAAATGCATACCAATAACTACAGTTTGTCTGAATATGAAATAATATAAAATTACCTCTTAATCTAAGTAACGTACGTAAGGTTTTGGAATAAACTATGTTATTATATTATAGTAATGTTATTCAATAATGTTATTGTTTAGTTTATTTATTTTTTTCAAGTGAAATTTTTATTTAGTAAAAATTCTTATTCGCTAAATAAGAACTTTCTAATGGTGAAGAATTACCCCAATTATATTTGGGATAAAAAAAAAAATATTTCGTTAGCTTCTTGAGTTTTCAAACACTATCCTATGAGTTTTTGTTCATATTTCTGCAAAATGTAACTATAAATTTTGTAGAAAAATCCTTTCACGAAATTTCCAGAGATCCATTTTCGAGAAACAGGGACTGATATTCATAGGACAGAGTTCCAAAAAATTAAGAAGCTAACAAAGTGATAGAAGTGATCACTGATCGCCCAGTTCGAGCGGGCACCCATCCAACTACTGACCACTCTCAACGTTGCTTAACTTCTATTATCTCTTGCAAGCGTCGTGGCCCTTATGGTTACGGACCAAAGTATACTACATATATAATTATATATACTTTTTTAATACTGTCTATGTTAAAAACAATTGTCCTTACATATATTACAAGCCAAAGATATGCAAACTAAGAACACCAAATGCTAACTTTTTCAGCTAGTTTGAATACGGTAAACTCTTGCAGGCATTAAAGATAAATTCATCTGTCTTTTGTAGATTTTGTGTAACTGTCAGCATGTGTTTGGACGTAATGTGTGTTTTTATAATTTTTTTTTTCATAAACCTTATTGACGAAGCTAACACATATCAATATTTCAAAACCGAAAGGATGAAATCTTAATTCGTTTATCTTTCCTTTGAGAAGACCTATTTTATGACTAAGTTTCTTTTCGATCGTTTTGAAATCTCTTAAGATAAGTTTTGTCCATTTTTAAAGTTGCTTTTTGAAAAATTCCACATATTAAACTTGTGATAAATTAGGAAAATTCAATAAATATATCCCCTTTCTTCATCATAGGTCTAAAGAACTAATTTTCATTAATATATTCTTGTTTGAGAGTGGTTTAGTTTATTTTAAAACAAATTTGATCCTTTTTCTCAACTTTATTCTTTTTAAAAACTTCCAACGTTTCGACCACTTAGATCATTTTCAAGGATACCTTTACTTTGTTGTAATTTTCTCTTTTAAAATTCTTAAAAATGCCGGCTAATTGCCTTTGTCCCATATAATTTTTTCTATATAATTCTTTCCTAAATTTAAAACTTGTACTAGCCACTTTTCTTTCTATGCAAACTCTAATTTTCTTTCATAATAAAATTTCTTTTCATAAATTTAATAAACATTTCACAAAGGTAAGTACTTAACAAAACTGTAATCTAAGAGCCTCGTAAACATTCTTGTATTGGCGGTTGGTGTTGATAATTGAACTTGCCAAGACTGACTAGACAATAATCTATAAAGACCTTAATGTTCTATAAGTAGCCGATTTTTCGGACCAGATATCAATCCTTCCCTTATAAACTCTCTATCCACCCAAAAGAGGAAGCAAGGTTAGAAACTAGTAGTTCTAACCTTGCTTCCTCTTCCATTTCTGGCAATAATCCGAGACGCCCGAAAAGAAGATGGCTTCTAGACCTTCAACTGTAAAAATGCCATTAGAATGCTATCAAAGGGTAGTTGCTCTGCATTTTTCTGAATAATGCTATGTATTTTTATGTAAATTCAGTTGTAAATTTCAATAAATAAATAAAAATACTAAAATTAATATATAAAACAAATCAATAAATTTCATCTAATAAATTGTTTAATAAATAGAAGGAATAAGGTCTGAAATACATATTTGTGTCTGTGTGGGTACATATATATCCTAATCAATAGTTATCTCAATATAAAATTAATTCACGTTTCTGGTAATCGCATTCCTTTTACTTCTAGTTGCTTGGTTGATTCCGCAAGAGTGAACAAAACTATAATCAAGTGAATACTTACTTAAGTATATCTTTGTAATGGGTGAGGATTACCTTCAGAGTTAATTCTTCTAGAATTTCTTTTCTGCTGCCATGATTTGTGCTCATTGCTGTCCAAAATGTGAGCTGGGCATAAGTGGAATTAAAGAGTACAATATAAACTAAGCCCGCGTCAGTTCTGGAAGGAATGAGACGATACAAGCAAACTTAAGCCGTAATAAGTCTTGTTCCCAAACTGAGTTGCCACATGCGTATGCCAGGCAATCGCAAATAAATGCATCTCTCTAAAAATATTTTTTAAAAACAAGTGCAATTAAAGAGTACAATATAAACTAAGCCGTTAAATTAAACAGTTATCCCAACATTTACTTTTTTTCTTCTTTTCTTACAAATTCAATCGTTCTAAGGATCTTTGTGCTGCATTTTTTTTAGCTCAGCAATGATGCCACAAATTTTTGATTGCCTAAGAAGGGTACCTGGTCGAAAAGCAGGGAGCAGCTGTAGTAGACAACTTAATGTGCAATTTTGATACCATATTTACAGCCTACACACTATTTACAATATATTTACGAAGGCTCCTGATTACTTATATTCCTGGCTCCTTAATATTCCCCTCTACGACCTCTGTTGTGCGGTTTGCGTGGTTGTCTCTGGAGATCTCAAAAAAAAAAAATTAAAACAGTTGATTAATTGCTTTATTCTTCATGGTCCCCAGGGACGCCTTTATCATCCGATTTTATGAAAGGTTGAAGTGGTTCTACCCCTTCTTCCGTCGTATATATTTTCTTGCAGCCTTCCTCCATCAACTAATCCAATTCCGCCGTCCATCGCACATCTCTGACCTTCAATTTAAATCCTCAGTACATTCCCGTGACACCCGTTCAGGCTTAAATGTAACTTCCCATCGAACCGCAGTCTTTGGCAGATTTTTACTTATCCGTTCCTCTCCCCCATGGAATTTTATTCCCTCCTTCATTCACTGCTTTAATAATCTTCCAACCTTCAAATCTTGTATCTTTAATCACCTGCTGTCAACACAATTCCTGAAAAATAACAATAAAAAGCTTAAAAAGAAAATTGTAAATTGGTACAAAGAAAAATGCAATGTAACATAAACCTTGTTGGATATTTTCAATATCTACATAGAATCTGTAGATATCTATGCATTTTTTTTATTATTTTATTACTTTTATTTTATTATTATTAGAATATACCTCATGGTTCATGAATTGTTAGAGGATTTTTTTTTTGTATTTATTATTATTATATTGTTTTCTTATTTATTTATTACTATTTTTTAATTATTCTTCTACCTTCAATGTTTTGGGTTTTCTTTTATACTTGTAAATATGTATATAAACAATAATTTTCCCTTTTTGTAATTAATTTTAGTTCATCTGTGTTTGATTCATTTCATTTATATTATTATAAATTAGTCACGATATGATTTATGAGGTGTATTATTGCTTTTTTTTTATCTGTTTTCCTTTTTTTTTTTTAATTTTAGATATTTATAATTTTCGTTATATTTGTGTTCAATAAGTTAATTTTTTTTTTAATTTTGTATCATACTCTTAGGCCCTAATAATGCCTTTTGTTAATGTCTGTAATATTTTTCTAAAGGGGCTAGCCTCTAAGTAAATAAAGAATTTTATTATTATTATTATTATTATATATTCACACTATCTAGCATTTTTTATATATCGGCCTCAATAAGTAGTTTTCTCACCTCTGGGTTAATATCTCAAAAATATTTTTAAAAATATAGTTTTAAGTATTTAATTTTCGTAAACTGATACTGAGACCGGTAATTGTGGGAGAACTCGCATTCTTGTTTAAGACATCTGTCCATTTTCGGTAAAATATTCCTTCGATGTATCGATATTTCGAAGATTCATGTTATTTATACACACTTTATGTATTTATGTATAAACAGAAAAAAAAATAAAGCAGCATTGAAATTTGTTACAGAGAATAACTAACAAGTAATATTAATAGCTGATAGTCAAGAGGCGTTCCCGACTATATTGGAGAACACGGTTTCTAGAGTCTTATGCAATTAAGAAGGTCAGCGAAGGAAGTTGAAGAAAACGAAAAAAAAGATAAAAGACAATACATACTTTCCTTAGCAAATCAAGGCCGCCATCGGAACCAGTGTGTGTGATTACCTGTGCCCACAACAGTATGCATAGTTATGCAAGCCTATCGACACCTGTCTCGTGTAAGCCCACGCCTTGACACTGGAAACAATATTGAGTCTCTTATATAAATAATTGACTTTTAGCTAAAAAATCAACTCCAACAAAAATATCAAGAACTATTTTCCGCTTGGCTATACAGGTACAACGCAAAACTACTAACATCATGTCTATGGCCGTGTTTGAAAATAAAAGGTTATCAAGTTAGAGTTGAGGAAGAAGGAAATAATAGGAAGAAATAGGAACTACCAATCTACCGACATTAAATTACGTTGAACACGACCCAGAGGTTCGGATGATATGCTGCCAATGATCTCAGGCAACCAAGGTCACATGTAGGGCTCATACGCCCCCTGTGAGAAAAATTCAAGGTTTATTCCGTTTTTCATTGTAATGTGGTAATGACGATAATAATGAGTCTATTTTCGGTGATAATAATCCTCATTTATTCGAACCAGTGACCCGTAAACATTTTTAACCATCGATCGTTTTGGGGTCTGGGAAACGAGAAATACAATTACATTCTAATATACTAACACCACAATGTTTTATGTTTGTCCCCTGTGGTTTGATATTTCAGCACATGTCTGTATGTCATGGAGATCTGTCAATAATTGTTATGTCAGATCATTTGATATAAGCCAATAAGAAAATCTATGCTTCCACCTCATCATTTTTAGTTGTTATTTTTAAACCTCTCAACGGGTTGATTCCTTTTCGATTCACAGCTTCTCAACATTAAAAATTAAAAAGAAAACATAACAATTTATAAAAATCAACAACTTAATAGATTTAGATCGAAAGCGAAAACCAAAATATTGTACAAAATTATTTGAAATTTCGATTCTTTAATATTATAATAAATTGTTTACTAATTAAAGGAACTAATATAAATCATAAATTAAAATAAATCACTGTATGAAATGATTTTCATATGTTGGGGAAAATGATATTAATTTTTTTTTTATTTTACTAATCTTAACTAGTTACACGGCTGGGAGAGAAGTGTTGGGATCTCTTGGAGACTTGGAGATTCGGAGTTCCTAAAGCTTAATTTAAATATTGTTTATAGGTGCGAATGTGCATTTATTTTATTGTTACTTAAATTTAAATTTCATTTTTTTTAATATAAATTATTTTGCCATTATATATTCAGTTTTATTATCATTTTTTTTTATACATATCATAAAAGTTTTTTCTTTATTAATTTAAATTTCCTTTTTCCTTTTTTTTAATACTGTGTTATCTTTTGCTCATCTTTTTATGTATAGATTGTATGAATAATTACTTGAACACTACTATTAATTATTAAATTATTACGTAATCAAGTTAACAGTAACCAATAGTTCGCTATAGTGAACTATTCGTTATGTTTGAACATCCCGTATAATATACACAAATGTTTTTATGCACACACATTAGTCTGTGTAAATAATTTTAAAATGGTTTTCAAGGTGATTGGAAAAAATGAAAATTCAACCCTGCTAAAGGCATCTTTGAGATTTATTCATTGAAATATAATTGCAAACATCACACATGTATTATGTATCTTAGAGTCAATTAAAAAAAAAAAATTAAAAATATAAGAAGAAGAAACTTGTAAGAAGCGGTATAAGCGCCTTTTTTAAAACTTCTAAATAAGGGAAATTTCACGTCTAACTACATACACATTTATATCCTTGCATATTTACATTTAATAAGTGGCGTCTCATTCCATTTTTCAATCTTTAATTTTTTTTTAATTATTTTAGTTTTTAGCAGATTTTGTTATATGCTGAAAAGTTAGTTTGAATTTAGTATTTTTTATTGTATAGCTACTGCAGTATAAAACATAATTTGCCATATCTTACATACTATACAATAATATTGTTATTTTATCAATTTAATTTTTTTTTGTTATATTCTTTTCTAAATAATATTTTCATTTAATTTTATTTTATTTAAATTAATGATTTTCTTGCTATCTTTTGTACCTCATATAATTTTTATATTAATGTTTAATTTATTCAATCGTTAATGCAACGATCGTTTCTGACTCTGGACTGAGTGTTAATTACCAAACCACACATGCGAAAAATATATTTTATATTTATATTCTATTAAAAATAAAAACATTACATCATTCTAAATAAATTAAAATATAATTGAATTCTTTAGCATATATGCACAAATGTAATGTTCCGACTGGCTGGAAAAAAAGAATGAGTGACAAGGTAAAAATTTACGTATTGACCTTTTCAAAGGTCGTTGCCGATATCAGCAAGTACATTTACTATTTGGCGAAAATAATTAATGTTTACTTGCCGCTTTAATCACTGTTGTCTATTGTTAATTATCGGTAGATAAAGAGGAGAAAATTGGCGACGTGTGAACCAAGAACCGCAAAGAAGGTCAATGTTACTCCGTTCGAATTTCCGATTTTTTTTTAATTATCTTCCTTAATTGTGTTTTACTGGTTGAAATAACGCGTTGCTTTTTTAACACACTCACACATGAATTATTTTTAATTTCATTTACCTATACATGGAAATTATAGTGAGAGGAAGTATTGTTATTGTGCTAAATTTCGAGGAAAACGTTTTGAGGTCTCCTGAGACGAAATACCTATGCAAAATTGTGTTTCGTGTGTTTTTGAGCAGATTAGTTCAAAAACGAAAATTCATAAGATACTTAAATAACATATTCAAGGCGAGTATATGTTCGAGGCCTGGAATGTTACAGAGACTTTTTAAAAAAAAAAACAAACTGACCGGAATGGAACAAACTGACCGGAATGGAACAAACTGACTCTTTAATACATATATAATGGAGTTTTCACATTTTATCGATATTCTCAAAAACGGCTAAAACGATTTTTATTATACTCAGTATACAATGTACCATTAAATAGTTATTGTGTGTGCATGTACCAACCCTTCCCTTGTTTAAAACCCTTCTATTTAACTACCTTTTACTTCACTAATCTAAAACAATATTATAATAGCACAGATATTTTGTAACTACATTTTTGTTTTGTTTTTATGTATTTAGCCACTTTTTTTTTATTTATATTTTTTTCTTCTCTGTATTTAAAAATATTTATATGCAATTTTAATATAAGTAATAACTAAGTGTGGCCACACTGTTTTTTGGCCAATATATATTATTGTAAAATTTAAATTATCTTTGTAATTGTTATAAAGGGACCTAGTCCCGAAATAATAAACTATTTTTCATTTCATTTCAAATAATCTTTTATATCAACTAGGTATTTTCTTTTTTTTTTCAATTTTTCAAAAACTGTTAAAATGGGTATTGGTCCACCTACCATGAAAGGATCAATCTCAACTCTGAGTAGAGTGGTAAGTTAGAGTTGTATGAAGTGCATAGAACACCAGATTTTAGTAAATAACAAGGATAGTTAGTTACCTGCTGTTCAAACATTTTTATTTAATCAGGCCCTAATATTTATAAAAAGTAAATAAATAAACTTACTAAATTAAAAACTTTTTCACTCAGGGATCTGCTTCGTTTACAGTGTTATATCCACTTAAAAATGGCGCCCATTTGTAGGATACTTTCACTAAATCACTCCTACTAACAAATGTTTTAATGTTTAATAATAACAAAGTTTAGCAACGTACACAAGTGTAATGACGAACAAAACAAATGATTATATGTTATTTTACATATATTAAATTTACATTAACGTATAATATATGATACGTTTATACATTTATGTAAATATGTTGTGTGACCGTATGACTCTTGCGTCTTCCTTGTACGTCCTAGAGATATTCTATTGTAATTAACTCTGAGCTTGGAGCAACCCATATTTTTAAATATATTTTTTAAAATATATATTACTAAGTTTTCAAAACTGCTTCTGATGCTTAACAAGGTTGGACCGATGCATAGCCATGAATGCAGAGGATGTAAGGAATATCACAATCGAACACACGATGCAAACCGTCGGATATCACCGCATAAACTTTTAATATCCAGGCAAAAAAATTATTTCTAACAAATATTAAGTGATAAAATATCTTTTGAGATTAAATTGATAACAATTTATATAAAACTGAATAATTCTATATAGTGCCGTTTTATACTGTCAAGGATGAGTTTATGACTGGAGATTTTGCAGTAACCTATTTAAGTAATTGACGCACAATTTTTGTAAGGTGCACTTTGATTTTATCAAATTAGGTGTAGTATTAACACGGTATACAGTTCTCAGACCTAACGATACGCTCCTAGAGAAATCCTTCAGGTGAAATTGCGTTGTATTATTACCAATCGTCCTTCGTGAAGGAATATTCACATGTTGTTCCCGGAAACACAATTATACAACTCATTTAACGATCGAGTAATTGGAACCATCAAAATTGACTAGAAACATACCTTTGTAAATATCAAATAAAATCGGTACAACATATTATTTGGGGTTATATAATGTTGCCAGGGAAGAAATATATATCTAAATATCATAAATTTAATAAACCATACCATCTATTTATTGAAGAAAACTTCTAATTTATCAATTGCGTAACAACATAAAATCGCTGTAATCCTATTTTTATACTAAAAAATATATTTTTATCAGTACCAGTCTATTATTACTGACCTTATATTGTTTTGTTATATATGGAAATATTGATTTTGGGTAGAAGAGAAAAATGAGCATAAAACAAAAATTAGAAAAATATTACATATAGGATATTCCACTCATCCATGTGTTCATTTGCGATAGAGTTGGGTATTAGTTAGATAAAAATTGATTTGAAAAAAAAAACTAAGAATATACATTTTATTCCATCTTATTATTTTGATCGAAACTGGTAGTTTTATTATTACTAACATATGTTATCCAATAGAGAGAATTTATGTGGATAGAAATAACAAAAAATAAGGAAAAGGATTCAAACAAAACAGCATATGTGTAGCATGCATCTAAAAATAAACATAGTTTTGATTTTACATACAGGAAATAACAATTTTTAAAGAAAAATACTTGGAGACATTTATATATCAGAAAACTATAATTATACTGTTAATGTTTAACAATAAAGTCTACCTTCAATAGGTTAGGACTCTGTTATCACTTTATTAGTAAGCTTAATTTATAATACAATTTAATTAAAACTCTTTCTTAATTTGTTTCTTATAATTTAACATTATTTAAAAACATAAATACTGTATTTATTTTTCATAAATACTCTTTTTTTCACATATACATCCACATACCCATGTGTATATATTATATATACATTTGTATATTTCAAGAATTTGAACATTTCATCTTATAATTAACGTTTTACTACACATTACATATTACATATTGATCTTACTTAAAATTTCAAAATAATGGTGGTTTTCTCCTTTAGAATCTAATTTAAAGTCTATTTATAATTTATATTTTCTAAAATGTAAACTGATTCTAATATTTTTCTTCTAAAATTATTATTTTCTTTATGTATCACTTTGACGTTTTCAAAATCAAAACAATATTTATTCTGAGCATGTTGTACCAATGCGGTTTTCTTTGGGTCTTTTTTCATATGTTTTATGTCATTTCCATGTTTATACATTCTATCTTTAATAAATTGCTTTGTTTCACCAAAACATATGGCTGGACAATTAATGCATCTATCTATAGTACTTCTTATTATGTCTTATTGCATTTTCATTTCTATTTTTATTTTTGTCAATTTCTTTGATTTTCAATTTTTGTATATTTAATTCCCATACTTTCTTTACTGACCTTTTAGGATAAAAGTTTTCCTGAAACATACTAAATAAATTTTCTTTTATTTTTGCCAGTCTAATTTTATCCGTTATTTCTATTACTTTATTAAAAAAGTTATTAATAACGTTATATTTCATATGAAAAGGGTGACAACAAAATAAAATTATATTGTATTTAAAATAAAAAGTTGAGATAAAAATGTTATCATTGAAGTTAGTATTAATAATAAAATAAATCAATCTCAAAAAATCGTGTTTATTCGAATATGAGTGTTCAATTCATTGGAATAAGTTTTTGTCCCACTATTTCTTTTTTTTTTTTTTTGGATGGTACAGTCTGTATATATTGAGTTAAAATTGGCAAAAGATGAGAGAAATCCCAAAAGGAAAAACAACATTCTTATAGGAAGGTTTCTTCCTGTTTAGATAACGAGTTTTTTCCTTGACTATTTTGTACAAAGAGGAATCCCGTAAAGTGACCGGTAACCTTGTAGGGGGCCGATAATAATTTGAAGAATAGAGCTATAAATCATAAAAGAAAAAGGTGAGACTTTTGCTTTCAACTTAATCACAACATGTACAATGAGATATGGTTCGAACTAGAGGATATTGCATATTATTTCTACAGTGGAAATACTCTAGTCTTCAAATCAATCAGGAATTGCGGTATCAACACAGTGGAAGTGCAATAATAGTTGCCTTTTAACTAACCAAAACTTCTTACCTACCATCAGTGTTGCATGACAATTATTCGATCGCTGATTGACCTCGAAATTATTAGTAAAATAAAAATAATTAAGACTAATATAGAACCAATAATTGTGAAATAATATAAAATGTACCAAAAATATATTTTGGTTCTTTTCAAGTTGGATTTATTTTATGTCTAACATACCCTGTATATTTTAGTTCACCACAAAAAAATTATCAGTTGAGGATATAGGAGTGTGACATGTTTTTTTGGAAACGGATATTAGTAGTTGAAAAGGACTATTTTTTGAACTTATTTAAAATGTTTTCAAATTTCGATATACTTACAAAACTATATATATA
>NW_027110725.1:202447-222113 GCF_000696795.3 Halyomorpha halys | reverse complement strand
TAAATAATAATAATTTATATTTTAGTATTATTAAACAACTGAAAACGTCGTGAACGACTCAAATTCAGAATAAAACTCACATTTTCCAAACATGTCTCTACAATAAAAAGGGCAAAATTTTGACGATTGTTGAAAAAAACAAAACAAGGGTAGTATAAATTAATTGGGGTGTACCAAAACTTACAGCTAAAAATTTCACTATTATATTATTTATATCAGTGACACAATAAGAAGCTCATACCCAAAGAATAGTACCCATAAGAAACCGGTTGTGTTAACGGCAACACATAAAGTTATAAAGGCTTCATAAATTTTTTTTCCATTAGGTATTAAAATACTCACTATAGTAATTAACCAAGGAGAAGGTAGTAAGGAGGTGGTTATAGTTGGGACATAAAATATTAAACAACTATTTAATATTTAATTGATTGCCGACGTTTTGACTCCAATTAGTAGGTCCTCTTCAGAGTCAAAAGACGAGATACAATGAAATACACCCTATCCCTTATAGCTTTACTATGCGGCCCAAGATCTCCAAAGTCTACAATGCCACCAGAAAAAAAAAAGTTATATATGTTATTAATAAATAAATGAATATATAGTTATATTTCGTTTTACCATGTTGGTTATTTTGGTATCACTCTAACCTTGTTTTTTTTTCTAATTTATAGGTTACCATTATATGTATTTTCATTATTATCATATTTACTGTATCTTGCCCTGTCAGCCCCCCCAAAAAAGCTTTCAAGGAACGTTGGCCCAGTAAAGATCACTTCTTCCAATGCAATTTTAAAAATTTCACTCATTTTTCAGAGATCAAAATCATGAAAGCTACTTAGCGTACAAAAAAATACAATAAGCTTTTCTTCCATTTTTTTTCTTACTTTTTTAATCATCAAGTATATACAACAAAGTAGTCTTATTCAAACACAGTCATCAATTTATTTCCCACTTGTTGGAAATTGTAAAAAATCAGAAAGTATGTGTGGTAAATTAACTTTTATATATTAATAAAGTAACTGAGTTAGAGGCATATTATATGAAATACAATTCAAATACACAAGTATATAAAGCTATATACAACAGTTCAGGAAATTTTTCCGACGGAGGGAAAAATGATCATGGCATAATATTCAGGGGTGTCAAATTTCTAAGGCTGACACTGTACTTGGGACTTACAACAAACCTCATATTGTTTGGAGAAACCAGAGACTTACTATAATATAAACATCTAGCCATCATCCACTACACTATGTTTCTTCAGTTACCATATATTCACAAAAATAACGCGAATCCTTTTGTTTACATCAGTTGTTCTCGCAAAAACTAATAAATTCACAGATAGTTTGAGGTATATGATTCAGTAAAGGAATTACGTTGTTATCAATTATCAACAATACAAACTAGTAATAATGATATGAAATAGATTTTTTCTAGCTCTGAAGATTGTTGTAGTAAAAATGACTTAAGGACTACATGGCCAATTACAAATCAAAACGTAATTACCTCGAGAGCTCGGAAGTAACTGTCAGTAGCAGAATAATGATTAAGTGACAGATTAGGCAATCGTACTTCTGATGATGTGATCACCATCACGTTCCAACAACCTTACCCAGCTTTTAACAATGGGTCTCCTGCCCCTTGGAAGGCCTCTTCCGTAATCTTCGTCCACGGTCGGAAAAGAAGACGTTCTATGTCTACGCTAAGGTTAGTACCGACCGAATTATCTAGTACTTTATTTAGGTTGGTGTTATTGAAATCATATTTTATAATAATTACAGATTTACTAAAATAAATGAATTTTAATTTTACTATTCATGGTTGAAATGTTTATTAAACAAAGTATTTTGTTTAATTTATCTTAACCATCTTAGCTCTGAGGATGTTGCTCCAAACAATTATAATAGAGATCATAGAGCTGAAATGATTATGTAAAATTAGGAGGCTTTTCTTAAAAAAAAAAACATGATTATTAATTAAGTATTTTATTTTCAATTCATTTATATATATATATTTCCAATTTCCTTTTTTTTTTGTTTTTGTTTCTCTGAATAATGGTTGTTGTCTCTTTTTTTTAGCCCTGATGAAGACCTGAAATTCAGATCAAAACGTAGACACGAATAAATATTTTTTTGTTTATGTGCTGACCATACCCCGACCATAAAAAAACACACTTAATTTTAGTTAACTTTAACATCTTAATTTTAATTTTTTCAGCAATATAGATAGGAGAAACTAAACAATTATTGGTGGAAAGATATTATGACCATAATAATGACGTAAAAAATAAGGGTAAAGACCTAAATAAAACATCATTGATGCAGCATAATACTTTCAAGAGGAAAATGCTGAAACCTGTTTGTATGTTGGAAAATATTAATTATACAGTTAATTTGAAAATGAGGGACCGGAAATGTGAACCAACGTTTTGCAGAAATTTTAAGTAAAATTAATTTGTAATTCAAATACAACCATATGAGGTAAATAACTTATAAATAAATTTGGTAACTTTTTTAATATTAAAATAAAGATAAAAATAAACTAAAATATATTGAAAATATGCCAAACCTAGTATGAGAGGTAAGTTAAACAATTTAATTTTGATAGGTTGGGTGTTAATAGTTTAACAAAAATTGAAAATAAAATAATTACAATTAAGTGAAATAGTTAATTAATATTAAGGTAATATGATAAAATTTAATTCGTAGTGTATCGTATACATGTTTTCTCTTATTTAATTATGTGTTACAGGTTGAATTGTATTGGACGAAGCCAAATTTGCCTGCAATATTTTAATGACTTATGTTGAGGCTGTGAAATTAATATTAAGAATAATGTTTTTTAATATTTGTAAAAGTTTGTATTTTATTATCTCATATTTTAATAATAATAATCAATGAATTATTGTAGATAAAACAATTTTATTTTGAAATTGAAAGTATTAAAAGCAATGCACTGTTAATAGAGAGTTGCTTTAGAAATACCATTGCATCATCCACGGTTTAATTCATAAAAATAAACTGGTAGAGGAGTGTCCCAACCTTACAATTTATACCAAGCCTTAAAATGTTCCTTACCACCACTGTCTCTTTTTTCTTTAGAGAAAAGAGCAACAAGTTTTATAATAATTTGAAACAATACGATTACACTATGCAGGTTAATAAATGAACTATTGCCTTAAATGATTATATGATTTTATAAATATTTTTACGTTAAATAATGCTCGAAAAGTCGAATTTCAACGTGAGTATTTGTCCAATAGGTGAACTTTTTTTTTTAAACATATTTTGTTGTCTTTTGGTCGTGTTATTTATTTATCTTGGCTTTTACTGGAGGAAGGTGAAAGAAGTGGTGACAAAATATACCTTGTCCACCAATAATTCTAATTCCGGCTTAGATAATTTCTAACAATATAATATCCATTATGCAAGATATTTGAATCATTGAACTTTCAAAAGGGTTCTTTAATTTGCTATTATATTGTTTTATTTTTAAGCTGATTTTAACTTCTTATTGTATGTATTTTACCAATTTCTGCCTTGGTATCCTCTTCTTTGTTTGAATCAACGTTAAAGCGTATTTACACGCAATATTCTATTCGACGCTAACTTTTAAAGCTACCTCGAATTGACCATGTCTTTCTGAGGAAAGGCTTTAAAAAGAACAAAAAAAACTGTCCTCCGAGATAAAAAAAATGAAATAAAAGAATAAACAAAATCAATAAACATAAAATAAACTGCTGCCAGACGAACTCCGATGGGCCTGAGAGCCAACATCTATATAGTACTAGAGCCGGGAAGAAAAAAAAGGCAGTTATTTTACCCCAATTTTTGATTACCTTAATGAACACTATGTATAATTACTAGTCAAAACACTCGAGTCTCCCAAGCATTGGTATGGGGAATAAAAATGGCGGCTGTTTCAAAACCTTAAAAAACATTAATTTTTCGTTCGGAGCTCTATATCTTAAAAACTAACAACTAAAATAGAAAATCTAAAAGAACATTATTTAAAGAAGAGTAAATTTTCTGAAATATTAGCCCTAATAAAGCTCTTTACGTCCAACAGTTTTCGAGATACAGCCTTTTAAAAAGCAAAATTTCATAAAAATGTACTGAAATATCAGTATTAGTTAATTTATTTTGAGAAATCTATATCTCAGGAACTATGTGACGTACAGATGTCTATAAGCACTCAAATTAAAGCTAAATAATGGTTCTATAAAGTAGTTTACGACCTTCACCTTACCAAATTAAAGCTAGTTAAATTTACTGTAAAATTTCATTGACCGCACCCCCAACCATCTTCTCCTCATTTATCATCCACG
Organism: Halyomorpha halys; assembly: GCF_000696795.3. Lineage (NCBI taxonomy): Eukaryota > Metazoa > Arthropoda > Insecta > Hemiptera > Pentatomidae > Halyomorpha > Halyomorpha halys. The sequence goes on along the minus strand of NW_027110725.1, from coordinate 217,786 downwards.
GTCAACTATCTCTCATAATTACTGTAAAATAGTTAATAAGTTAGTTAATTTATCTTTGTAAGAGTAGTAGTTTTTATAAAATTTGACAAAAAAAATCCCAAAATGTTAATTTCTAGTTGTTCGTCTAAAATATTGGATTTTTGAATAAAAATATATCTCTAGACCCATAAGACGCACATATGTCTGCCAACACTCAAAACAAAGGAACTTTAACTTACTATAAAGTATTTTATGACACCTATTTCCATAGGGGTAGTAGTTTTTATGATATTCAAATTCAATTTGGCAATTGAAAATTTTAAATAAATAAATTCACTAACTACTGATCTTTCAGTACGTTCCATACAACTAGTCCACCAACTGGTTCTTGAAAGCCCCAGGCAACGACTACAATGCAATTTCAACTCAGAGTGACAGATTTCACAGACACAGCCTCGAAACTGTAGGTACTAAAAACTACCACAATATTAGTAAGAAGTGAAAGAGGAATAAAATTATACTATAGAAATTAACAACCAATAAATTCCTTTAATGTATTTTGCTGAGTTAGTTAATCTATCTTTGTAAGAGTAGTAGTTTTTATAATATTTGAGAAAATAAACTCACAAAATGTAAATTTCTAGTCGTTCTTATAAAATGTGGGATTTTTGAAAATAATATATCTCTAGACCCAAAAGACGCACATAAGTCAGCTAACACTCAAAATAAACGAAATTTAACTTACTATAAAGTAGTTTATGACACTTAGCTTCGTGGGGGTAGTAGTTTTAATGATATTCATATATGAATATAAATTTGGCAAATACCAATATGACCGAACAACTATAATTCAATTTATTTTAGCAAATTTCATGAAAACTACTACTCCTACGAAAATAAACGTTATAAACTACTTTATAGCTGATTAAACTGGGTTTAATGTGAGTGCTAATAGACATATATATGTCAAATCATTTTTGAGATGTAGATTTTTCAAAATAAATTCACTAACCTCTGATCTTTCAATACGTTCCATACAACATTTTCATGAAATTTCATGCTTTTATAATATCTCGAGAACCATGTAACGTAAATAGCTCTATTAGGGCTTACATTTTTGCAAATTTACTCTACTTTAAATGATGTTCTCTCAGATTTTCTATTGTTGTTAGTAGTTTTAAAGATATAGAGCTCCGAATAAAAAATTAATGCTTTTTCAAGGTTTTGAAACAGCCGATATTTTGTATTTCCCCTACCTATACTTGGCACACTCATCAATTTTGACTCGTAATTATACATAGTTTTCAACTAAGTAATCAAAAATTGGGTTGAAATAACTGCCTTTTTTCTCCTCTTGGGCTCTGGTACTGATACTGATACTCCAACAATTCAGGCAGAAAGTTTTCTGGTGACGATTGGTGATCAACTACACAAAGGCGACTGGGTTCCTAACCTTAGACCGTAGATTGTTGCACTGTTGCTAGGCAAAATAATCCTTATTAGCTGTTATTCCATCAAATAAACATTACACCACAAGTATAAATAAATATCCTTCTTTTAAATAAAAAACAACCTCTAAGAATAAAAAAAAAAAATTAAATACTACGTATATTAAACAAAATATACTTACAATATAGATTTACAAATTAATTATAAATATGGCTTTAGCATTATTTATGAGAGTTTTTTTTTTATGTGAGCCCGTCTCTTCCTCTTAAACCTGCTCCAAATTTAAAGGCCTCATATTCTTCCGCTATCAGATTTAGAAGCCGTTTAGGCATTATCAGTAAATATTTCATCCAATATATAAATGAAATATTTGAAAGTGAGTAGTTATATAGATCTAATAAAATATATTGTGTGTTTTCTGCTTCTTTTCAAAATAATGTTAAATATCTATAAATAAATGTTTATTTAAAACGATTTGGGGAGACTTTGATTTTTTAAAAATTGTAAAAATAAAACAACATAGAAAAAGTGGCTAAAAAAAAACATACCCTAGCTTATAGCCTTACTTATGTTACCTTTAAAATATTCACTTATATCCCGTATTAGTCGATGTATCGACACGTCACAATCTCTCGAAGAACATATACCAATGTCTCGAATCATATAACATCATACACTGAATCATATAACTCTCGAATAACATAACACCAAATATAATAAAAGGAAATCCTTCCCCAGACTTCTCCCTCTTATACCCAGAATTAGCTCCGGTCTTATCTTCGCCTTTAAAACATTTATGTAAAACGAGTGATGGAGACTTCGAAAAAAAATCTGTTAAATCGAAAAAAATTGAAAAAGTGTCTAAAATTGGAAGTCGTTAATAAATAATATTCAATGCTATTTATTAACTGATTTATATTCTGTAATAAATAGAGTAATAGCATTATTACTCTATTTATTACAGAATATAAATCAGTTAATAAATAATATTCAATCGGCGTTGTAAATTTTAAAATAAATATGATAAAAAATCTATTTCCTTGTTTAGTTCAGCTCTAGACAATATGACGCTTTGTTTATTCGTTTAACCTTCTCCGATACGGTTTAACAGTTCACTTGGTCAAATGTTTATTACAATATCATTTCGACCCTCAATGCTTAGATTTTTCAAGACAAGCATGAGGCTATAGACGTATAATTAAATAGTTAGAGTCTACACAAAACATAAGGTACTGTCTCGATGTGCTTAAGATTACGTACTGAAACTCCTCTTCTAATCGGTAATGCCTAAGTCTAGTAGTTTTTCCAACTGTCCTTTGGATTTTCCGGAAGAGCTATTACAACTGCCAATAATGGATGCCGTCCGTGCGGTCTGCGACGAAGGACACCAAAAAAGTCCCCCGTCGGCTGTATCCGTCTAAATTGAGGAAAGAAATTCTATTTCCTAATTTTCCGTCTAAACACGACCTTGTGGAATCCACACGTCTCACCGCGCCTATTGTTAGGGTCTTATATGTTTTTAATACCATATTTATCTTAAATGACGAAAAGTAATCTTTGAATGCAGGAAGGTATTAACACTTTTTAATAAACCATACTAGCCCGAATCTGGGCATATTATTATTACTATTGGATTTCTTTTTTTTTACTACTTTCGTCATAGCCTAAGATATCCTCTCCAACATAATACCCGGCTGAAGGCTACTGAACAAATCCACTACCTCGACTTTATCTGAATCAGCCAATAAATTTTTAATGCTCATGTAAGAGTTTAAATAATTAGCCTAACCTATCCAAAATTCAAATTCATTACTAAAAGCTTCCTAAATGACTTTAATGAGGTCTATTTGGACTTATGGAGATGAGATTCTGGACGTTACTAACAAGGGAAGACTACGCACGTGGGATCACCAATTTTAATGAAACATTTTTTAGTGATATCAGGTCGAAAATGTTAGATGCGTTTCCGAGGATTCTTGCCAACACTCTCTAACAACCGAGAAAAAAAAAATATTATACATATTAATAAGCATTTTGTATATTATAGAATATCGCCTTTGCTCTGAAAGTATATAGTCGTTATTATATATCAACCGTTTTGTTTCAGAACAAATCGTATCAACTGTTAAAAAAGAACAAAAGACTATTTATCATATTAAATGTATTTAAAATATTCCAAAAAGTCGCTACAAGTTAAGTGTAAAAAAAATTGGTAAGAAAAAATCAAGTCAGATTCGGTTTTAGTGTCTTTTGAAACGTCATTTTACTATTGGTACCTCTTTTATGACGTTTTTACATTAGTAGGTCTCATGGCCATCTTCTTTTCAGGAACCTCGGAGGATTGTTAGGAATGGAAGGGGAATCAAGGATAGAAACTAGTGGGTTTGAGTGGTTTATAATGGAAGGATTTGTATCTAGTTCGGGCTAGATCGGTTATATATGGAACATTAAAGTGTTTATGTATGATTTTATTTGTGACAAAGTAAGAAGCATTGAGGATTTTGGATTGTAAGGATTGCTTACGAGAGGAATACGAAGGATTTGTGGAGCCCCAAAGCTCAATTCCGTATGTCCGGATAGGCCTTATAATTGTTATGTAGATCAATCTTTTGTAGTGGATTGGAAGGTTAGACCGTTTGTCTGGTAATTGAAATGCTTAAATACGAACTTTTATGCAAATCAAAAATTAGAAATTTGGAGAATATTCTTTTTTAATCGGTGCTCTCGTTAAAGTTATGAATTCAGAACTCCTTACAATGTTATCCAAATCTAACGTAACTCAAACTGTTGGAAAGCAAAACTCCACCCAGCTGAACCCATACCAATATCATTTAGATTTTATTCCCTTATAAGGGAGATAAAACAGTTTCAAATAAAGAAAGATTTCTCAAAGTTTTATTTTATATCTCCGGTTTTAATTTGTTTTGGAAGGTCCGATTTTCCTGCAGTTTAGACGGTCCTAAGCCCCTTTGGTGTTTCGCGTGGATTAATGGTGTCGTTTTTAAGTTATTGCAATTTACATGATTTTAGGGAAAAACTTGAAGGCAAACATTTTGAAAACAAAATTTGTAAGGTGCGAAAAACGAATAACAACTTTATTTATCCATAAGAAAATAAATATTTTGTCTCCTATATAAAGGGATGAAATTTAAAAGATAAGGAAGGATTAACGGTAAATTTACATATCATATCATCATTTTTCAATGTTATTTTAAATAAATATTTCTAAGGCGAGAGTGAGATAAGACCTTGCTAAATCGAGGTTTAGAGAGGCGAGTTGGCCGGAAGGATTCCCTTTTATTATTTTTGGTGTTAAGATCTCCCCTTGTGCCTCGAAAATGCTCTTAAGAAAGGTCACTTTTCGGTTCTATATTAAAAGGCAAAAACTCTCTTCCAGCCTTCCAGCCTGATCTAGACACACCTAAAATTTGTAAAATAGTTAGTTTCTAGCATCTAAAGTTGATACTTGGGCAAAAGCGGACAGCTAGAAGGGAGTTTATTGCATTTTTCATTAAAAAAAAAACAAAAATGGTCTTTGTTAAGTGGGCTCTAGCGGAGTTTCAGGTTGGTCAAAAATCAAATACCATTATTTATTAAAGTCTTTATAAACTTTTGACGTCTGATTTAATTTTATGAAACATATCAGTATTCGAGAAATGCTTAATTTTAAAGCTATAAGCGAAAAATTAAAACAAATCACAGATTTTTTTTTTGTTATCGTTGTAAAGCCGACAGCTGGCGGAGTGGCAAACTTCAAATTCGGGTTTAACATCTTTAAAAAAACACGGTATCGTTGAAAACAAATTTCTATTATTTTTATTTTTTTAAAGATCCTTTGCCATACTTCGTTTGGACAATTTTCATAACGCGTTCTAGTGGCGTAGCACTTTAGCCAAAAATTAAATATAATACACGTACTATGTAGGAAATTTTGAATGCTTTAATTTTGTGCAAGACCTTAATCTTCAGAAATTTAAATTAGTTTTCTAGCTATAAACTGCATAAAAGTTCTTAAATTTAAACTTTACTTTTCTGTTTTCGTTATAAATTTTAGTGACTGACGAGGTCGCAAACTTAGAATTCGGTTTTAGCAATCCAAAAAATATAGAATATCGCTGAAAAATATATTTATTTTACTTCAGAAAACCCATTGGTAACTAGACCAATTTTTGTATGTATTGTTTGTATTTGTCAATACATATCTAGAGTCGGTAAACCCCCAAAGGTTCTCGATTTATTATAATTTAATTTAATCCTAATTTAGTTTTTTATACAGTCGAATTCACAGTATAAAAGAAGTTACACTGTCCTAAAATACTTTTTACGTTCATAATCTGTCCTTGTTTCAGGAGTTCCGCAGTCAAAACATCGCTGGTGCATTAGTCCAGACAGACGGCCTTAACACTTAGATGGCTGCTAAGTGCTTGTCGGGGAAACAGTTTCCATTCGACAAAGTGCTTAACAATCCGCTGTACTTAGCATTGCTTCTCCTTTGGGAATCGTGTATGTTTTGAATCTAAGCTCGAATGAGCTTAGTAACAGTGATTTATAAAATAAAGGAATATGCCATAAATTGTAGTTACTTAACGGTTTTACACTTTTTGTACCACTGTGTACTGCTGGCTATCAGAATATGTTTCAAATTGTATTATTTCGATATATCTGGGGTTATTATTTATTATTATTTTTTCTTGACTTTAATTTACTCCTTAACTTGGGGCAACATGGGGATAAGTTGTTTTTCCAGGTTTTAATGGCAATGAAGAAAGGCCATTTTTATTTATTTTTTTTACTATGGTGAAAAAAAATTAAACACTAATTATAACTTAAGTTCATGATATTTTCTCAGTTATTTTACAGACTACATATATATCATGGATACTTGTCTTTATCGATGATTTAGTTACTTATACATAATGTACTACTAAATTTAGGATTTCAACCATATCTGGCAGTTGTCACCATGGTGCTTTTTGATTATCCATCTTTTTCCTAATTTAATATCTGCCCAGGATATACTGTAGATGCTGTTAGTTCATCTTTTCTTCAAATTATCGCGTCATCCTATCAACAAGTTGCACACAAATGTCCAACTTCAAGCATGTGGCGCCCAGACCCGACAAGGGTGGTGGGGGACAACCGAGGCTGACCAGGTTTTATCTTTACCTTCTAAATTTACTCTAAAGTAAAATGGATCTTATATTACATAATAATTATATAATATCTTTTTATAATATTTTTGTTGCAAATATTATTAAAACCAGGGTTGGGTTTCAATCATGAATTAATTATTTTCTTTTGGACCCTTGGTTTGGAACGTCACTTGCATTATCCTCATTCTTTTTTGGTATGGTATTGCCCCAAAATGTGAAGTTTAAAGGGATAACAGACTTCAAATTTTAAGAAAATATCTTGTAAAAGCAAATATTCAAATTGAAACATTATAAAACACAAAGTAATATAGATGATTGAACTTTTTGTTTTAAATCTTTTTTTTTAAAACCAATATTATTTTATGCTTTAAAACGAGAGAAAATTACTTTCGATGTAATAAAAGAAACACGCTTTCTTGTTTCTTCGTTGTTGTTGGAATTGCTATGGATTAACACTATAACTGACACCCCACGAGGCAAACTGGAGTCTACCCAGGAATGCCGGAGAAACAAGTTGGTTCCTATTTATATTTTTATCAATTTAATATGGCCATCATGATCCCCCCCCCAATATTTGTCAGCTACCTTTTATTAATCTCGTTCTAAGATACTTCATTTTCGCCACTTCCAATAACGGCCTTAACAACACAACAAGTTTTATTTTGTACTTTTGTCGACCAGAGATGAGTGTTAAATAATCACATTGCGTGAAGAAATTGACCAGCTACAAAATAAAAAAATATACTAATTATAGATGTTACAGGAGGTGGACTTGTATATTAGTTCCTGGGATCTGTCAACATAGGTTAGTACTGAATCAGAAAAATTGTCATGTAATGGTAAATACCAAAAAGGAGACTTTTTAAAAGTATAATAATAATAAACAGCATTGTTAGAATTTAGCAGTTCCTAAACCATTGCTTGAGTATTAACTACCCGGACATGGTTAGGTAAGGTTTAACTCCGCTTAATTTTTTTTTTTTTTTTTTTTTTTTTTTTTTTTTTTTTTTTTTTAAACTCCGCTTACTTAATAGATAAGAATCTTTAGCGGCTTTTTATCCTGCTTTCAGTATATAATCAGAAAATTTTAATTCCTCACAAGTTCTAATAGGTCCCTCTGAAATGAATCCATTACTAGAAGGAAATGATGAAGGACAACACTTTTCCTTCATTTAAGCGGTTGAGTTGCTCCAGTTACTTATAGTAATGTTGACATTTCCTAGACCTCTCTCTTACGCCTTGTTTGTATGTACATGAGGAAGTACACAATTACATGATGAACTATTCAATTTCCAAACAAAATTTACTGATTTCACCAACAGCTTGAAATCTTTTCATCACGAGAGACACTTATATTGAATATACAACGATGCAATTATAATATTTGACTAACCACTGTTTGATTTATAATTTTAGCCAGATATTTAAGTCTTAGGCAAAGTTCTGACTGGACAAGGTTTGAACACCGGGAAATAGCTATGATCGCTTGGGCAGAATAAGAAAAATCAAACATTCTGAAAATATTTGTGTTAAATTTATTTAAATATTTGAAGTTCAATAAGGATGCTCAATTACATTAAGCGACCATCGCCGTACACTGTCCGTATTATCCTTTCAGTTGGGACTCGGTCTTAAATGGTATCTTGGTTTAACTTCTGTTACTTTACTTCTCTACACTCCCATCAAAATTACGTTTTTTTGTTGCATGCAGCATTTTTTAAACAGCTAAACCACGATTTCGACATTTTAAACATACATTGAATATGAGACGTAAACATATCTTGGAAAAAGATCGATTTCAGGAACTATTTGAGTAGAGATGTCTATCAGTGATTAATTCGAAACTGGTCAAATACCCCAAGTAGTTTATTATGAATATCTTTATCGGAGTAGTATTTTTCATGATATTTTCCAAAATAAATTCACATTGATTTCTTGTTGTTCAGGAAAAAATATTGATGTTAAAAATACTGTATCCAGGAATTAATTTAAGGCTCGTAAAATGTATTGTAAAATAGTTTACAAGGATTATTTTCCTAAGAATAATAGTAATAAATGATAAAAAAAAAAAAAAAAGTAAATTCACAAAAACTAGTTATTTATTTTTGTTTTTTTAAATATATAAATATTGGTATTGGAAAAACATAAATAACTCTGATGGGGGTTGAATCAAATCTATTGAAATACACAATTAATTATTCTATAATGATATTTCATCTATTTGAAATATTTTCGGAGTTTATGGGGCAATAAACCTGAAAAAATTACACTGGCCAGTGTCATGTGGGCATTTTTTCATAAAATTCGTTGATAAAAAATAATTTGCAATTGCTCTTAGCTAAATTTCCATCTATTTTAACAGAACCATGTTAGAAATCTACAGTATGTTAAAAATCTACGAGGTTCCGAGTTCCGTACCGGATTCTCCATGATTCGCGTTATGCTCTGCTAACCAATAAGAGAAAAATTTGTCTTCAAACTATAAGAATAAAAATTAATTTAATTTTATAACATCCTCTCCTCTCACTTTCCATAAACAATATATAGGTTTATTGAATATTGCATAATGTATAGGAATGAATAAACAAGGTTGTATTGCATCATGTAATTCTAGAATACTCTATACATTGTTTTTCATCATTATTTTGTAATGCATGCTGTTACGCATTAAAATCTTGATTATTAAACAGCATTACGATCATCCTTGTAGTATTAATTGATAATACATTTAAATGATTCTTTATTCGTTTTTACAAGATGTTACAGGCTATTAACATATTTCATTCCCATCGTTGATGCATGCAGATTTTTTTTTCTCTGATTGCGTAGCTTATTACTTTAATGATATCTTTTTTTTTTTATTTATCTAAGTTTATAAGTGTATTACAAAAAAATACATTTAGTAAATGTGATGTGTGTTCTATTACAATTATTTGATACAAACTTGTAGAGAAACTGCCCATTGGCAGCACTCCAATAAAATTAATTTATTAGAACGTGTCCATCTAATATTGAATTTTAAAAGATATTTAAAACTATGGGATTCAGCAGCTCGGGTTCTCATGCCATGATTTTCTGCTTCTGATACAGAAACTCTCAGAAATTACCTATTTCTTGAATTTGAAAAATTAAAAAAAAAAACATTTCTGGAGACTACTTTCCGAGAGCCAGTTCAGCAATCTCATTACTAAGTCGGGTACTTCAGCTCTCTCTCTCTCTCTCTCTATATATATATATATATATATATATATATGAATATATTTTAACAAAGACTATTATGCCAATTAGAAGTATTTTTTTGGTTAGAAAGCCTGTATTCAAATTTTCAAACTAGGTTGATGAACTAAGTTCCTTACTGATCAGAATGGATATGCATGGCGTTTAGAATTGGAGCAATTGAATTTAGGACGTTTTACGTCTCATTATAATCATTCGAATTGGCTCAAGGGAAAATAAGTGCATATAACCTATTTCACCACTCAAGGACTTTTTTTTCAATTATATTTAAAAAACGTGACTTAAGAAACTAATATTTATTCACCCCAATGACGATCTGTGTATATTTCGAGGTGGAGATCAAGGATTCCAGAAATATGTACCAACAAAGTGTGGAGTACATGTTGTGTTGACCACATCGAATATAACGCCTTTAAACTCCCTATTATTCCCTCGTCGATTTCGTATTTTTCTACTTACCCTATAACCTAAATACTTAAACTTCTCTATATCTAAAAATTTATATCCTCATATACTTGTATTGCCGAGATTGCCCCTGTTACTCTTAATTATGTATTTTGTTTGATATGTTTTTGAACCTGTGGATTTGTGTTTTAACTTATGTATTCCCTTAACTTATTAATCATTAAATTAATTCTTTCAACCTATCTATTCATTGAAGTATTGCGGATTCACTGAAATCTGACCAACTGAACTTCTGTACTTTCTTATGAGGAAACTTCTGCAACCAATAAATAAGGAGAGTATAAATTTATGGATAGTTATTAATTTAATTTGAAAAATAATTCTAATTTATTAAAGCACTGAGGACATATATGCTGCGATATATTATTTTGTCCTGACGAAATGTTGTTTGTTGAGGTCGGTCTTACCCTGTTTCCGTGGAGACTTAGGCCCTTCTCCCAACAAATCATTCTCAAGGTCTTTGTTGACTACACACTAACTTCAGCTCACTAGGCGAGGCAATAGAATTATATCGGTTTAGAACCATTGACAAGTACAACGACGCGGAAAGGTCTAATAGAAGTTTATTTATTCTTTGTGTATGTGTGTGTGTATTTTTAGTTATTTGAGAAAAGTGAAACTAGCATTATTCTAAAAAATAACTTAAATAAGTTAATAATAATAAATATTACAAAAATAAAAAGAATGATAGTAACCACAATATTTATTTATATTCTTTGCTATAGATAATAAGGACCTAAATTAACGTAATTTAATTTAAAATTATGCCTAAATTCATTAGTATCAGTTGAAAAAAATAGATGTATAACTTAATAATCAGAGAACTTATGCTAAGATATTATTCTTTTATAAAATTAGCAAAACTCGAAATTCACTGTTATTCTTTTTTTTTAACACAATTAACATAAGTCAATTCTCCTGCGGTGCCCAACATAGGCCAGATCCTTCATACGGAAGTATAGAACGATTTCTTTATTATATGCAAATTATTATTACTTCAAACACTGCCATAGGTATATAATTATCATGCCATACTGTACTCTTCAGAATGGTAGTTGAAAACATTTGTATTCACCAAAGTAAACCACGTCGTCTATGGAAGCTTGCTCCAACAGCTATAAAAAGTCAAGATCTCGCTAATTTGTTTTTTTTTGCAAAGAAATCCGTACTTGGAAGTTAATTTGGTCAAGTTAGCCTTGCTAGTACTCGCTGCAATTACTTCAAGAGGCCATGCCAAATACAATTACACTGTCAGAATTCAACTGTATAAAGATTTTTGTCCAACCTCGTAATTTTAATATGAAAGAAATAAACCTTTTATCTTTTGATACTTTAGAACTAGAACTTTACGTTAGAAATATTTAATTAAAATAAGTAAGGATTTATCTTGGAGGGAAAAGAGAAAAATGCGTAAAAGAAGTAAATCGAAAACAGTATATTAATTCGTATTCAGTGTGTACTTTCTGACCAAATCACCTCCTTTCACAACCGTTGGTCTAGTAACAGTACTTCCTTACAAAGTATTTTTAATTCAGTAAGTATCAAACTCAATTACGTTTTTAAGATCGATATATATTTCTTTAAGCCGATGTAGTTGACCTCACCTATGTCAATTTCAGCTTCGAGTCTGCTACGACGATGACCAATCAAAAAAAAAAGAAGTGGTTTAGGGTGTTATGAGACTATCAATATAGGAGTGAAATGGACGGTGGAAGGCGAGCCAAAAAAGCGTTTTTCCTCTTCAGGGAGTTCATCTAGGGGTGGAAGTAGGTAGTAGACGAACCCCGCGCACATCACATTAAGAGGGGCTTGAACACCCGACATCGACGAGCCACCGGAAGAAGATGAAGAGAAAGCTGATCCAGACTCTGAGACCAAGAAATCTAGATCAGGCTGGAAAATTTCTGCAAGAAACTAGACGAATGCGGACCAGGAGGATTGGATCAGCACGACGAATGTAAATGGATAAGGTGCATCTTAAATGCTGGGCTGCACCATGGTGGAATTCCTAAATATATACCACAAAATTAAATAGTACCCAATGTATAAAATTATACAATACAATATACAGACAAAGAGTAGATGATGGTCGGTAATGGCTTTCACCAGCCTTGAGTACTACCTAATTCCCAGGTAAGGAAAAGAAAAGGATTGACTTTTCATAGTGGCTTCACAGAATGAGAACTCGGTCCTCCTACTCTGGTTACACTAGGGAGGTCACCTATGGGGTAACACCTCTCCCCCCCCCGTATATAAGAAATGATAAAGTAAGTGGTAAAACAATATAAGAAGACATATGTTTGATCGTTAATATTAGTTAGCTCTTATCCCCTTTGAAATAACCTGACCACGCTTAAGTACCAAATTTCCAAAAATGCTTCCTCTAAAGTACCTCTAATTTTATTTATTTAAAATAATTAACCATCCCTCATTGTTTGCAATAATGAACAATAGTCAAATATAAAAATATGAAAGAATTTAATAATTAACTGAAAAAGAAACTAAACATTATGTTTTGTTTTTATATCAAAGTTTTTGCAAATATTTTCTTTCAATGGTTGTTAAGTCGATAGTCATTGTATTTTTTGCAATTGTCATAACAACCAATAAAATACGAGAACAAAGTATTATTTTTCTTTTTGCCTAGAGAAGATGTCGATTTTGAAACAAGCAATGATTTCAACTCGGAGTCGAATAATTCATGAAAAATTTTTTAAGCAAGCACCATATCAGACTTTCTTTTTATAAAAAAGACTTCCATTTTGATTCATTAAGCTGATTTGAATTCAAAATGTCAATTTTATCATTTTTTATAAACTTTTAAACGTTGAACTTATGATAAATATTCCAGGTGAACTCATGATGTTTATACATATGTTTAATATAAACCAAGATCCTTCATAAAATTCTTTTAAAAACAAATTGTATAACCTTTAATTTCTATATTTATTATGAAATAAAAAAGGAAATTTACTTCCTCTCAGTAAATAAACTTTATTTGAGGATGCTTAAATGAACATAAACCACACGCCTTACCAAAAAAAACAAAATATCTGGCCAATAATAATAAACTATACATTTTATATAAACTAAAAAGAACTAGTGATCTTAAAACTTAATTTATAACATAAATATAACCATCATACAATCTCCATAACCAACATTTTCTCTCTCCTAATTTACTAGACCACCTAAATTATATATAATGGGGTTGGAATTTAGAGGAGGCAGTGGTTGTTTTTTTGTTCCGTAATCAGGAAGGTTACAGTACTGCTACAAGTGCATAATACAACGTAAAGACCTGCAATTTATCAGTAGATTTGCAAACAATCATGAAAAAGATTTTTGCAGTTATAAAAGCAGGAAAACGAAACCTAATCCAACTAGTTAGGTGTTTATTTATTCTTTTTTTTACTTGTTGTAAACATGTTTGTATGAAGAGTGGACCATAATTACACCAAATATAGCTAGACGTGTTTGATTCATTTCCCCTTCATGCGAAGGTCCCTTCAGGTACAATACTCTTTTATCCTTCATCGTTATTGCTTATGCGACCGTTTTTAACTGATGGATAAAGATGAGAGAAACAAATCATAAATGATGCCCAGAAATTATTAATAGACCGATTATATCCACAATCAACAGTGATGACCAAAGACCAGAATTTTAGATTAAAGTACATTTATATATCCCTGCTTTTTTTAAGTAACTTCAATTTATCATTCATATTGAGCATTCAGTTTGATTCAACCTACTAAAGAACTTCCCTAGATCTGATTTTACTGTAAATATGAAATTTTAAACCTTTATGACAATAAAAGTGAATGATTTAAAAAATCTGAAAGGTTCATATCTTCTGTTTTTCGAAACGTTTTTTTTTTTTTTGTAATGGAAAAAAGCGGTTTATAAATCTCATTAATATACTAACACAACACATGATCTGTGCAGATGATTTGGTTATGACAGGCAGAACATACACATCGTTATCTGGTCCTTTTAAAGAACTCCGAAACGATAAGAATAAACGTGGTCATTATACTCATGTTGACAAGACTGAATAAATGAGATTATATAAAAAAGAGCGACTACATTACTGTTTTGGTCAGACTTTCGCGAATGTAGGCAACTCTCAGCCAAAAATAATAATTAAATTCATGGAATATATAAATTCATGGAACGTTTGTGGAGGATTATTGGATAAGTATGGTATCTCTGTTGGAATACTGGGATAGGGAAAAAACAGCATCATTACGTCAGTTTACATTTCTGCCTACGATACTTCTGAGTTTACGTGCCTAGATTCCAGGATCGTAGGCTATAATAAGAAGGCATTTCAAGTCAAGAAAATTATTACAAATGGCAAACGAAGCTGCACTAATCCAAGTGTAAAAAGATAAAACCATCTCGTCTTGGAGCTAGTTCAAGGAGACAGCTCAAGAGAATTTTTTCCTCCATTTTCCAAGTAAATGTTTAATACAAGCAAGCAACAGTCCTCCAGAAGGCAGATAACGTGCCATATAGTATCTGTTTTTTGTGTACTAATAAAATTATTATAGTATCTAAACCTTTTTTTTTTTAATAATTTATCTATTGTTATTTACAACTGTATAAAAATATATACAAGTAAATTTTCTGTAGGTAACATAGTGACATGATACAAACATGGGGAGAATCTTCCCATTGATAGATCTCCAAAAACATTTCTAGAGGAGAAGATCTCGAAACCATCTTCTTTTCAGACGCCTAGGAGCATTATTACGTAATGAAGGAGAAGCCAGGTTAGATACCAGTGGATTTGGGTGATTGGGAAGTTTATCATGGAAGGAATAGTATCTGGTTCTAGCCAAATCGGTAACATATGGGACATTGAGGTCCTGATGGATAACTTGATTTGTAACAAAGTAAGGAGTATTAAGGATTTTACGAAGGATTTTGGACTGTAAGGATTGGATCCTGGAGGAATTTTATTGTTTAGTGGAGCCCCATAGCTCAACTCCGTATGTCCAGATAGGCCTTATAATAGTCATGTAGATCAGTCTTTTGTAATGGATTGGCA